>NC_057804.1:342574667-342644068 GCF_018294505.1 Triticum aestivum
TGTCGGGAAGTGTGTGTGTGGGGGGGTGGGGGTGTGTGTGGAAGTGACACTTAGATATAGGGAGAAGGTGTGTGACACATTTCTATATTAAGTGATAGGTAGATAGCATGTGTGCGAGGCATACTTAAAGCATCATAGAGATAAACAAGCGGTGTGCATACAAGTGCCGGAAAAAATTGAAGATAGAAACAATGTCTACACGTGTGTGTGTGTGTGTGTGTGTGTGTGTGTGTGTGTGAGAGAGAGAGAGAGAGAGAGAGAGAGAGAGAGCAAAATCTCAAAACAAAAGGTCTCTGCTGGATCCCATCGCATGTATTCATATGGTTCCGGGACTCAAAAGACGATGAAGGTTTTGGCCTTCAAGTCAATAATAACCTCTGTCGTCTTTTGAGTCCCGAAACCATATGAATACCTACAATGGGATCCAGCTCGAGTTAACCATAGGCATTTCTGTGCGAGACATAATTATACTTTGAGATATTAGTGGTGGTGGGTGGGCAGAATTAAAGGGGTGGGCGTGTTCGACAGGGACAGCGTGTGTGTTTCTGTGTGAGAGACTTGTAGGATGGGGTAGAAAGACGAATTCTAACCTTTATGGAGGGAGAGAAATACATGAAGTGCGCGTTTGTGATTCCGATGCCCACGGAGAAATGAGATATGTATGCGTGTGAGATATATTGCACAATTCATTCACATATCACTATCTAGCGATCGTGGACGTGCGTCGCTTTAACATAAATCAATATCTACTTCGTATAATGGCCAAAGATACAATTCAATTAAATGCTATAAAGATTGGACACTCACATATCACATTGTTTTCTAAATAATCCTTTTCAATTGTGCACGCCAAAGTTACACTGATGTTTCTTCAAACAACCAATGTAGCTATCATGTACATGCACCATTGTTTGTCTTGCATTCAGATTCATTAGTCTTGGATGATTTAAGGTTCTATTATGAAGTAATATATGTAACATTATATATGAATTCAACATGTACGCAATTTATCAAATGGATGCTATGTAATCATATGAGGTAACACTTTTAAGTAGCGGCCTAGAATATCCATTTCTTTTGTGTGACTACAATATCCATTTCCTTTTGTGCGCCTCTACAATAACACGTCAATGCATTATGTTTAAAGTAAATAACCAATGGCAGTAAATTATATATTTACATGAGAAATACATAGGCTGAGCGTTTGATCCCTTTTTTTGTGAACGCGCCTCTACACTCGTACGATAGGCCGCACCAGTGTGAACGTCCAAGTTATCGGTGCATCATCCTGAGTTATTGTCTTTTTTTCTGGGGTGGACTTCACACAAGTTATTAACTGCTAACGTGTGCCCCGTGTACATAGTCTCGCATGACCTTCCCGCTAGCACTGTCCAAAATTAGTTGAAAATGGATACGAATGATTCCATGGGCGGCAAAATCTCCCGCCTCCTTCTAAAATTTTCGCCGCCTAGTCTTTAGCATGCGATATTCCCCTTTTGTCCTTGGTGCATGGAGAACAATAGTTACAATACGACACTCATTTACATAATAGGTCGGGGCTGCTTTGGTAACTTCCGGTCCCCCCCACCACACGACAACCCATTTCCTCTCCCCTCCCGCAAAAATGACTAACTCCATAACACCAGAGCATCTTACATCACGCTGTCCGTACTTCATCGGCCTTTCTACCCCTCCCCTCTCCAAACCCTAGACTGCTCATCCACCGGCGTACTAGAGCCCATTCACTTCCAGTGGCGTCCACCTCGCTAGATCTGCTTTTGCAGCTGCATCTACCCCTCCCACCTCCCCTAGAAACAAGTAGACTGCTCATCCACTAGTGTACCACAACCCATTCAGCGCCGGCCTTGTCCAGGGCGCCGGACCTGCTTCACTGGTACTCTCATCAACCGCAGGGCATCTGCAGCAGATCCTTCGTACTCCCCACCGGAGACGCTTTGTCCACACACCCAGAGCTGCCCCACGGATGGCCTCTGATCCTCTTCGCCGACACCTTCCTCAACCCTACCGGAGCCACTTCGCCGACACCATAGTCGACCCTGCCGGAGCCACTTCTCCAACACCATCGTCAACCCTACAAGAGTAGCTTTGCCTATACCATTCTCAACCCTACCGGGGCCGCTTAGCCAATGCACAAGTCCACGGCCTCAGATCCGCTTTGTCGCACCCTCGTCCAACCTACCGGAGCAGCTTCTGATGCCCCGTCCATGACCGCAGATCCGCATCGTCGACACCATCCTAACCCAACCACCGGAGCAGCTTCACCGACGCCCTCATCCACCGCCTCCAATTTGCTTCGCCCACACCATAGTCCACCCTACCAGAGCCGCTCCACAAACACCCTAGTCGATGGTTCTAGATCTCCTTACCGGACCCGACAGCCAGTGTAGCATCATCACCCTTATGTTTCTAACCTGATTCCCACCGCCTGGCAAGATGCCAAGCGTCCGCCACGACCCAGGTACTTTTCAGCTTTAAACCCGTCCAGCATCACCTGCCAGGTGTACTTCAAATATATTAACAGGTCGCTATTACATGTTATGTAGCTGGCAAAAACTACAAGGACGATGTTTCTTCTGGATCTAACAGCTTGGCGAACCAAGATCCTGGACTGAGGCATTGCTATGATCTTGTAAGTCTCTCTCTCTCTCTCTCTCTCTTGTATTATTGTGTGCGTGCCGGCATGCTTTGCTAGGATTTTCGATCAGTAATCCCTTTGTGCAGACAATGATTTCTACTACTGGCCGCTAAATTAGATATGTAGATGTCATACATGATACTCACTGGAACAGAGGTAGTACATTACACAAAATCGTAGGTGGCATGTAGGAATTCCAGTACACTACATTAGGCTCCCTTAGAGTGCCTGCTAATCCAGCACACAGAGTCATGGCTAGTTTATGCTATGCACACAATCGTTAATTGGTGGTTTAAATATGCGCAAGGGATATGCAATGTATTATCATGTAGAGATGTCTGAAATTAGCCGTGTCAACTTGTAGATAGGGTTACACAATGAAAAAGTCCAAGATGTATGTGGTAATTTCATGGAACATCGCAAAAAAGGAGAGGCAACAGTGAGCCTATACAGTGTCCTATGGTAGGTCACTCTGGCCCAATTCTCATGTAGGATTCTCCCATTGCAATCATCGTGACATGTTATTTGTATGTCCGTTCTATTGGCCAAGTTTCTCAGGGACAGTTATTTCGAGTTATCCTAAGAAAATAAGCACCTTTGAATATAAGCTCCAGGTAATAAGCGAACCAGTTCTTTTCATTGCCTGCCTTTTCAGCTTATCTGTGGTATGATCAGTGAAAAGTCTAGATTGCATTATATTTTGTCATTTTGTTGTCCATATGAAAATTAATTTGACTTGCAAACATCAGAAATTGAACCCAGTGGAGTAATTAATATGGTAGGAAACAAGACCATAAATATTTTGATCAAAATGCAAATACAAAGATACCATCTACTTGGCACAATCTACTTTGGTCAATGTCTTCCATAGAGACCCCATTGCCTAATTTAAATGAAGAACACATGACCTAAATTTAAATGAAGAACAATTATGTATCAAAACTCGATTGTCCAAGTGGTTGGTTATTATCATATAGCAACACCACCTGAAAGCATCATATAGCAGGAGCAACAGCTCATATCAACTCATCATACAACAGCAGCAGCATGCAATTCATCATATACCAGCAGCAGCTCATAGCAGTTCATCATATAGCAGCAACAACTCATAGCAATTCATCATATATCAGCAGCAGGAGCAGCTTAGAGCAATGCATCATATAGCAGCAGCAGAAGCAGCTCATAGCAATTCATCGTATAGCGGATCAGAATGAAAATTTGGCAAGAAATCAGAGGAGATCCTCACCTTGTTGGATGAGCTCATCCTTCAACAACACCGCAAAGCCACAGCCTGAAAGGAGCGGAGGGGGGAGGAGGTGCCTTCTACCGATGTGTGGCATCGGCCGTAGTTGTGCGGTGCCCACCGGAGTAGTGCGTTGGACGGACCACAGCGGAGCAGCTGCTGGAGACCATGAGAATGAGGGGTGGCACCAGAGGGAGGAGCAGCCGGGGAAATTTGGCCCTACCCGCTGGCCATGTAGCCTAGCTCGGTAGAGCATCATCGAGGACCAGGCCAGATGGGACTAGTGGCGACGACTTGCTGGAGGAACCCTATCGCTGCAGGCAGGGGATCGAGGTAGAGGGAAAGGGGAGTGGAGATGCAAGCGGGCAGGGCAATGAACGCTTGCGTGTTTGTTTTTACTTGAGGGTCATGTGTGACACGGGCGTGATCAGTGGCATTTTGAGTGTAATATAGGTAGACAACAGAGTCATTTCACTATTCCCCTTCCCTTCAGTTTTTAGTGAGCTTCTACCCGAAACACCCCCCCCCCCCCTCTAAAGCGAAATAAGTTAAGCCCAAGCCCATAACTCAAAAATGACTTCTTTACATCTTTTATGGCTTATTTTGACAATAAGATCTGAAAAGGCAAAATAGAACTCGCCCTTAACCTACAATTCAATTGTACGTGCAATGATGAATGACTCCTACCTGGTATAGTGTACATTTAGGCATCATCATACATGGCATAACCTAATACATGTGCATTTCATTATAGAATCTGAAATATGCAGTGTTTATTGTAGTTCATACAACGCACATGATGTTTAAATTCCCCTTAAATCTGGTTAGTCAAGTGATGGTCTTTAAGCCTCCTTCTATGCTTCTTTTCTTGATATGTAAGATTTGCTCACCCATCTGTTCAATTGCTTGCTTGTATCAGCCAGCCATACTAGGACTGTTTGCTTTGATTACTTGTTGTTCTTGACCTAATAGAGCTTGTCAACGATTTAAACACTAAGTGCCGCTGTAGTGGGGGCTTGTATAAGTCATAGGTGACATAAAGGTTTGGCTGTACACTAAAGTAGGCTCTCCAAGAGTACCTGGAGATCCAGTTCAAAGGTATGCCTTGTTTTTACATAGTGCACACATAGTAAATGCTCATTTCCTTGTGTGCAAGAGATCATTATGTGGTGTTGTTTTGTTATATATCATCCTTTTTTGTTGTTCACAGACTGGAAAGTATGCATACTATGCTCATTTCACTGTGTGCAAGAGATGTGGCATGTTTCATTATGTGTTGTCATTTTGTTATAATATCATCCTTTTTTGTTGTTCACAGACTGGAAAGTATGCATATTTATCTTCCAAGAAGACCACTAATTAGTTTGTGTCACCTTGCAGAGGGAGTGCAATGAAGATAAGATTGAAGATTTCCAAGTACAAGATGTTAGAAAGGAGCCTTGCAAGAGAAGAAGGAGGAGCACTGAGCCTGTTCAACCAGTTAAGCTAAGTCACACTGTATAACAATTACCAGGTCATCCTATTTGTCTGAAATTGTGCTCGCGCAGGGTTCTTCACCTGTAACCTAGTCATTGGGCCATTGATTAAAACCACTCCACTCACTACTATATGTTGTTCTAAATTTTTTGTAACTCAGATGTATGTAAACACATTTTAATGTGTCTGTTCACTCATTACAGATGTAGTCTACTTTTAAAATTTTGAAACATCTTATAGTAGCGAACAGTGTGAAACTGCTTCGTGCCATGGTAGAGTTGCCGATGTCATAAGTGTCATAACCAAACGCATATTCACATCATTAGCCTCCTTATCATTACTAGGATATTGATTTCATACTAGTCGAGATACTTAAGGGGGGCAAACAATATTACATTAGTTGTTCCTTTATATAGTAAATGTAGCTAGGCCATCGATGTTATTGAGGCGTGCATGTATGCATGCTTCCAACTCAACAGTTCAATTGCTTGTTTGTTTCAAGCATAGTTAAATTGCTCTTTTCAATTGCTTTATTTGTCCTCAGTTAATGAGATGCCCAAACAATGATGCCCGATGTTGGGTACTTGTATAACTATTAGTTAACATAATTAAAGGCCTTACCATTTAATTACTCTAGCGAAGTATGCTTGAAGCTTTGAAGTCTATTAACCAACTATTACTGCATGAGGCTCACAATCTAGTTTATACTAGGCTAATGATTGCATAGTTTTACTTGTTTTAGTAGGTTTGTATGAATCCCGCTACTGTTCATTATGCTCCCTAAGACTTCAATTGAGCTAAAGAATGGCCAACTGCTTGCTTATACCCAATGTGTTGTCTAAATTTGTAACCTGTGTGTGTTTTGGATTTGGCCCAACATCATGCTCCTCTGGTGAGCTAAGAGAGATTTCTGTATGCGGGCTGCACAGACTACCATTTTTATTATTTTTAAAATATCACCTGCTTATGCTTCATGATGTGTAACATTATTGTTAGTCCTGTTTTGCCATGTACAAAATAGTCTGTCTTGCTCGATTCACTATTGTAACTATATTTTTGCCCTAGTCATGTGTACTTACAGAAACATTTCAGGATGAAGTGTCATCAACACAAAGATCTGCGAGCAATGCGGCATGGCCATTACCAAATGATTATGGATTGGAATTGGAATGTGCTGATGTTCTCGAGCATCAACTAGAGGTGGCAAGACAACATGTACAATATTCTGAACATGCAATAAACAAGTGGAGACTGGACTTGCAGGTATTAGATGTAGGAGTCAAGAAAATGAAATGAGAGACTAAGGTAACCATGAAGGAATTGGAGATTTTGCAGACTAAAATTTGTGCTATCTGAATCCGGCCAATCCTATTTTCTCAAGAGATTATAGTTCAAATGGTAAGTTATGTTCATGTGGGTCCATGATGTATGAGTTGTATTGGCCCAGTGTATGTAATTTTCTGTTTGTGTATGCTTTATTATCACTAGTGCCGAACCATAATGCCTAGTGGGTATAATCGGCTGTAATTTCTTTATTCTATAGTGTAGGATTATTCTACGTTTCTATGCCTTAGTCTCTTTATTGTATGGTGTATGTTTTTAGAGGTGATAGTATAGAGTAGGATAATTCTTTGAATATGCTATATCGTTCAAACGGGGGCCAACTCGCCCAAACGTTGTAGTGACCATGGCCCTCCACGGGCCGTACGATCCATGGGCCATCTACGGGACGTACGATCCATGGCCTTCTATGGCCGTCGGATCCATGGGCCTTCTATGGGCCGTAGGATGCGTGGGCCTCTTACGGGCCAACGGATCCATGGGCCTTCTACGGGCCGACGGATCCATGGGCCTTCTACGGGCCATATAATCGTTTCACCAAACATGGGCCATACCATTCGTGGACCAATAATAGTCCGCCAAACAGGCCGTAAACGGGCTAGAGTGGAACTCGTGTGTTTTATGGCCCAACCATAATGGGACGTTCGTAGGCTGTATTTGATGACGCTATGAAAACAACCCAATGGGTTAACGGGCCACAAACAGGCTGACTGTAACCACAGGTTGAATTTGGCCCACAAGCGGGACATGCCAGTAACAGATCGTAAGTAAACGAATGCTGGAAATGAGCCCAAGAACAAATGGTCCCTAAGAACGCCGAAAGATAAAATGGGCTGGAAACGGCCCAATGGAATAATGGGCCGTTAATGGGTATAAGTGATACACTGTTCATTTCCGGCCAGATTCACCATGAGCCATTAATGGGCCAAGAGTTACAAAGGGCCTCATATGGGCCGCAAGACGTCATGGGCCCTACATGGGCCAGAAGTTAAAACGGGTTGGAATCATATTGCACGGCCCAGATGACGCTACTGGGCCTAATTCGGATAGGACATAACGGGCCCTGGGTTAGCGGGCTGTAAATGGGCTATATGCAAACATGTCGTTAACAGGCTTTCCATGGGCCGGCCCGCTACCTTTTGACCAAGTCAAATGGGTCAACCTTTTCACAGGAATGGGCCTCTGTTGGGCCGTGCCACGTGTTGACGTATCATAGGCGCCTTCGGTCCAATGAGTGGATGACATCTGTCCCAACGGTGAGCCGGGACATGTTTCCTCCATCCAATGATGACTTTAGACGTGGAAAATCCCCGTTGGTCGTGGCGGTTAGCGGACCCGATAGCTTAACAACGACCCGTTATGGTAGATGCCACGTGTTGGTCACCCTTGATGAAAGCACTTCCATGACGCGTGATTTATCGTCATGGAAGTGGACACTTACGTGATGACAATTTTGGTGATGTCATGGAACACTTCTACAACATCACAGGTATGCCTATCTTGATTCTGTCATAAAATCATCATGGATGTACATGCATGACAGAAAACGTGACCACTGTGACAAACATGTATCATCACGAAAGTGTATTTTTTTGTAGTGGTTGGAAGCCCCCAAGTGACCTTATGATCAAATAACAAAGACTCAGATGCATAGTAATGGAACGATAGAGGCCCTGAATTTTAGGGATGTCGGCTTTATTATATTGATCATAAAAGATATATACATTTACAAATGTATGTACAAGGATGAGAGCCGGTGGCTCAAGTGTAGTAAGGCCGAAGATGAGCAATGTTCCATGGCCGGCGGGTCTCCTCGTCCGACTTGCGTGAATCCTTGTGCTCTCGTATATCAATGAGGTAGTAGGACCCGTTATTGAGACTTTTGCTGATCAAAAAAGGCCCTTCCCAAGGAGGAAAAGCTTATGAATCCCTACGTGATCTTGAATCAAACAGATCACTAAGTCGCCCTCTTGAAATGTCCGACTTTGAACTCTACGGTTATGATAGCGACGTATATCTTGCTGATATATCACCGAACGAGCCGCCGTAGGGTCACGATCTTCATCCAAAGCATCAAGTGAGTTCTAACGTGCCCTCTCATTATCAACTTCAACATAAGCCGCCACTCTAGGGAAGTCATGACGGATGTCACTTGGGAGAATCGCCTCTGCACCATAAACCATAAAGAAAGACATATAGCCTGTTTATCTGTTGGGGTGGAATTGATACTCCAAAGCACTGAATGTAGCTCCTCAACCCAACAACCTGGTGTTCATTTCAAAGGAACCATGAGCCAGGGCTTGATGCCTCACAAAACTTGACTAGCTCGTTCTGCCTGACGATTAGAATATGGATGAGCCACTGAAGAAATGTCAAGACGAATATGCCCTCTTTGACTCCTCCATAGCACCCTTAGAAAGATTAGCGCCATTATCGCTGATGATACAATGAGGGTATCCAAAACGGAAAAATCAGCTTTTTAACAAACTGATCAACTGTGGCTGCCTCATAATTGCTAATTGGCTCCGCCGCAAGCCACTTGGTAAACTTGTCAACCGCCACAAAAAGGTGAGTCTTTTTATCCTTAGACCTCTTGAATGGTCCAATCATATCGAGCCTCTAGACTACAAACAACCAAGTTATTAGAATCATACGCAATTCCTGAGCCGACACATGAGCCTGTCTTGCAAATTTTTTACACCCGTCACACTTGCTAACGATATCCTCTACATCAACATGAGCCGTCAACCAGTAAAACCCATGCCAAAAAGCTTTAGCCACTAAAAGACTTAGAGCCAGCATGATGACAAAAATCACCTTCATGAATCTCTCGTAAGATCTCACAACCCTCTTCAGGAGAAACACAACATTGGAACACGCCTGTCACACTGCATCGGTGTAACTCACCATTGATGATAGTCATAGACTTAGACCTCCTGGTTATTTGCCTTGCCAAAGTTTCATCCTCAAGCAACTCTCCCTGGGTCATATAGGCTAAGTAGGGAAGCGTTCAATCAGGAATAGCATGGAGAGCCGCCACCAACTGTGCCTTCGGGTCAGGGACAAAAAGATTTTCTTCAGATGGTAACTTCACCGAAGGGTTGTGCAATACATCAAGAAACACATTAGGAGGCACCAGCTTACGTTGAGATGCAAGCCAGCTTAAGGCATCAGCTGCCTCGTTCTTCCGTCGATCAAGGTGATCCACCTAATAACCCTTAAAGTGACTAGCAATTAAGGATGGCAATTTTATCCATGGATAAGGATACCCATGGATACCCGACCCGAGTGTATCTGGTTTGGATACAATTTTATACCCATGGACAATGCCCGAACCCGACCCGACTAATCATGGATAGGGCATGGGTATAATTTTATACCCGTGGATATACCAGAACCCGACCCGTAAGTGTATATCCTGTCCGCTTTTCTTTATTATTATTATTATTACTAGCACACATGCCCGTGCGGTGAAACGGAAGAAAAATATATCACAATCCCTACCCCTCTCGCGAACACCACCACCACCCCACACGCAGTCCATGATGCCGTTCACGTGGCCACGACGCTTCGAAAGTGATTAACCCAAGGCGACGAGCTCCGCCATCGCATTATCTTTAAACCGTGCCAACAAAGCAATGTTTCTACCTTGCAAAAAAACAAAGAAACATTTATAACTTCAAAAAACTAATCTTGTGGAGGTAGATGTGAGGACCGCCCTCTACGAGCTACTCATTGATGCACGTCGGTTGCTACAAAATAAAAATTATCTCAAAGCCAAGATGTGTCAATTCAGTAAAATTCATACTACATCAATCTCAATGTAGTAGTAAATGAAAAAAAAAGAGAAGATAATACATAATTATTTGTAACATAAATCTGAATTGTTAACAAGTCATCCGGGAAAATGCAACAAAAAACTTTCCTTCGATGTGGAATTAAAGATCATCCGTAGAATTCACTAAAAAAAGTCGTTTTTTATCCACCGGGAACCCACATCGTCAACCATGACGACATTTTCTCGGTGTTATTATTTTGTTCCAATCGCACTAGGCTTTCCCTATGATGCAGCACATCCAGCGCATATGCATGTCACGAGCCCGTTTTGACTAACGCAGATAAATGCATGCCATGCATGTTATCCCTCTCCTCCCTTTATTGGCCCCTCTTTCTTATTATATCTTCTTGATCCGATTGAATGATTTTCCTAAACTCATAGTCATATATAAATTGGTAAATTTTACTCTAAAGGAGCGAGGTGGGACTACTTAATACTAAGCGAACCCACGACATATCACAAGATGGATCTAGCTTAGTTGGTTACAACCGTGGTGAAGTTAGGAGACGTCACATGTTTGAATCCCTGCCCAAACATTCTATTTTTGCTATTTTATGTAGCCCTGGAGCAGGCCCAACAACTGCAGGACGAAACTAAGAATATCACCTTGCTTTATTAGTAGGTATAGAGGTATATATATATATATAGATAAAAAAATCAAAGGAAATTTTCCTAATCCCCACCATATTATTATTATTATAAAAAATGAAAGGAAATTTCCCTAATCCCCACCAAGTAATTACTCCACCGCCCCTTCACATTCTCGTCTCCTCGGTAAACGACTTGTCAATCGTTATTAAGGATTCTCATCTCCTCGACTCTTAGAGCATGGTTAATAGTATAGTCAGCCGCCGGCTATAAGCCAGTGCCATGTCATCTATAGCTCATCTTATAGCCAACATGTACAATAATAAATCAAAAGAGTGTACTACTTTTTTATTATGTGGCCCACCTTTCATTCTCACAAAGTGCCTAGGAGCACGTGCTAGAGCTGGCTCTTCACGAAGAGCCCGCTTACCTTCTCTCTCCTCTTCTCTTTCCTCCAACTAAGCAGAAATATACTAGTTTATTCCTTATAGCCTGCTGACTCAGCTCTATTGTACTTGCTCTTACTCCTGTAGACCTAGATATAGCCTGCGCCATCCCTAGCCCTCCACAAGTGGTGCCGTACTGTAGTAGCCAACTCCACGGGCAGGTGGCTGGCCGACTCAATCTCCATAGACCCCCAAACTCCTCCATCTCAGGTTTTCCACGCAGCACACCACCAGTACGCACGTGCCGCAGCGAGGTGGAGCACGATGATGCAGCGTGCCGCGGCGTGCACGACCAGGAGTATGGAGGCATGGAGGTGCAGAGCGGCAGGCGCAGACCAGGGCAAGGAGCAAGACCGCGTCGTGGAGGCGATGACCACGCCAAACAGCCAACCGTCAAGGTAAGTTTGTTGTTCCTGCTATTGTACGTCTAGTGTTCTTATCCATGGATGTGCATGACGTGCTTGTTCATCACTTTGTATTAGTAATTGGAGTAGAGCACAAGAGGTTTGTAGTGGTCAACTTCTGTTTGTTAGTTCATGGCAAGAGAAAAATATTGGACTTTACTGCATTACCTGATTGGTAGTGGTCAATTTCAGTTAGATTAGACTGATATTTATATTGGTCAATTTCAGTCAGATTCCTCTTTGTACACATGAACTGGTCTATAGATATGCCTGTTAATTAGTAATTACTTTTTACAAAATCAGTCTGCTCATTTTTTTAATTTTGGATCAAGTGGGCTATGAATGATTAATATAAAGCTAGAATTTGTATAGATCAGACAAGAGATTTGTTTCAATTAAAGCATGTGCTCAACTTGGTCCATGTCATGTGCTGAAGAAAGATGTGACAGTCTATGGCTTTAATTATTAGTTACTTTGGTTGTAAAAAGTGCAATTTAGGTTCTGAATTTGTACAGTTTAGACAGTCTGTACCTAGTTTCACTTTAACTAAAATTGCAATCATTCATCTAATTCATATTACACAATAATTAATTTGTTACTGAGTGTTTCTTCATCAATTGAATCTTGCATCAGGGGATAGCAACTCCACTCTTTTGGCGGAATTTCAAAGTGTTCTTGATGATGATGAAGAAACTATGGTAACATATTCCACTCATTATAGTTGATTGGTTGTTTGCTTCCATGATATTAGTTACTGTTTTTATGATCTCTGTTCACAGAAGGCGAAAGCAAAGCAATGGATCGGATGTGGCGGGATACTTAATGCGTTAGCTAAGTTCGTGTCTATCATAACTGAAGCTTAGTCCATGCGGTGAAGAAAGAAGATGACAAGTAGAAGAACACCTTCTTTCATTTATAATGAGAACTATGATGTACTTATGTCTCTTGGTTGTAAGAAACTAAGACTGAGAAATTATGCTGGGCTATTCCTATGTCATTTTGTAGCAAAGTAAGACAGAGAAATTATGTTGGGTTGTTCCTGCGTCATTCTGTGAAAAACTAAGGCTGAGAATCTCGTACTTGTGCTTACTTGATGTTCTGCTATGTCATTTTATGAGAATCGGAGAGCTCATTTCATGTGTTGCACTTGTTTGATGTCATTTTGTGAGCATTTGTGAAGGTATTTAATGTTGTATAGCTATGCAATGCCTTTTTGCGAGAATTTGAGTCTTCATGTGAACGTTCTGCTATGTTATATGATTTTTCAAGGTACATGTATGCATGTTCTGATAGGACATGATGGATATCCATTGGTCATGGATATCCATCGGGTTTGGACATGGACACAATTTTTTACCCATGGGTTTTTTCATGGATGGGCAAAGAATATCCTCGTGGATTCGGATATAGATTTGATATTGATCAACCTGAGCCGAACCCGATCCATTGCCATCCTTACCAGCAATATTGTCAACCGCTCGACGATAAGCTACCATGAGCGGGTCTTTGGAATCCCGCATGCCTGAAACTTGCTGAGCCACAAGGTCTGAGTCGCCCAGACACTTAACCCGGCTTAAATTCATCTATTTGGCTATACGAAGGCTGTGGAGTAAAGCCTCATATTCAGGTGCATTGTTAGTATAAGGAAACATTAACGTTAAAACATAACAAAATTTGTCACCTCGTGGCGAAGTCAAAATAACTCCAGCCCTCGAGCCTTCCAACTACCTAGACCCATCAAAGTGAATTGTCCAATATGTGTTGTCAGGTTTTTCCTTAGGTCTCTGCAAATCTGTCCAATCATTTATGAAATCCACCAGAGCCTAAGACTTGATGGCTGTTCTTGGCACATACTTCAAATTATGAGGTCCAAGTTCAATTGCCCACTTAGCAGCCCGGCCTGTGGCTTCTCTGTTTTGAATAATATCTCCTAAAGGAGCTGAACTGGCTAAAATACTAGGATGGCCAAGAAAATAATGCTTCAGCTTTCGACTGGCCATGAACACCCCATACACCAGCTTCTACCATTGTGGATATCGTTGTTTGGACTAAATTAACACCTCACTTACATAATAAGCCGACCGCTGAACCGGGTACTCCTTACACACCTCCTTGCGCTCCATAACAACTGCCACACTGACAGCCTTGCTATTAGCCGCCACATACAGGAGCAAAGGCTTTTCCTGAATAGGACCAGCAAGGATGGGCGGCTCAACTAACTATTTCTTGAATGCCTCAAATGGCTTATTAGCAGTATCACTCCAGACAAAGTGATATGTCTTCTTCATCATCTGGTATAAAGGAATCGCCTTCGCTCCCAGGCGACTTATAAAATGGCTCAAAGCTGCAATACGACCCGCCAAACGCTAGACGTCATTGACACACACCAGCTTAGAAATGGAGGTGATGGCCTTGATCTTCTCCGGGTTAGCTTTCATGCCTCTTTCTGAGACCAGAAAATCCAATAGTTTACCTGCAGGCATGCCAAAAACACACTTGGGCGGGTTAAGCATCATTTTATAGACCCGGAGATTGTCGAAAGTTTCCTTCAGATCATCTAGGAGAGTCTCCTTCTTTCTAGACTTGACCACAATATCATCCACATAAGCATGCACATTGCACCCAATCTGAGTGTGAAAACAATTCTGAACACATCATTGATAAGTCGCCTGAGCACTCTTAAGCCAAAAAGGCATATAAACATAGCAGAAAGCTCCAAAAGGTGTGGTAAAAGACATCTTCTCTTGGTCCTTAAATGCCATCTTGATCTGATGATAACCAGAATAAGCATCCAGGAAACATAAACTCTCACAACCCATCATGGCATCAATAATCTGGTCGATACGAGGGAGAGCAAACGGATCAGCTGGACAAGCCTTGTTAAGATCTGTGTAATCAACACACATACGCCATGTGCCATTCTTCAGGGTGAAAGACTTCCACAATAAACACAGCTGCTAATATTCAGGCTACCTCCTCTTCAATAGCCTTACGCCACTCTTCATTGAAACAACGAAGGAATTGCTTAACCGGCTTACTCTTAGGATCCACATTAAGAGTGTGCTCAACGAATTCTCTCGGTACACCCGGCATGTCAGAAGGCTTCCATGCAAAGATTGTCGGAAATATGCCCTAGAGGCAATAATAAATTAGTTATTATTATTATATTTCCTTATTCATGATAATTGTTTATTATCCATGCTATAATTGTATTGATAGGAAACTCAGATACATGTGTGGGTACATAGACAACACCATGTCCCTAGTAAGCCTCTAGTTGACTAGCTCGTTGATCAATAGATGGTCATGGTTTCCTGACCATGGACATTGGATGTCGTTGATAACGGGATCACATCATTAGGGGAATGATGTGATGGACAAGACCCAATCCTAAGCCTAGCACAAAGATCGTAGTTTGTATGCTAAAGCTTTTCTAATGTCAAGTATCATTTCCTCAGACCATGAGATTGTGCAACTCCCGAATACAGTAGGAATGCTTTGGGTGTACCAAACGTCACAACGTAACTAGGTGGCTATAAAGGTGCACTACAGGTATCTCCGAAAGTGTCTGTTCGGTTGGCACGAATCGAGACTGGGATTTGTCACTCCGTATAAACGGAGAGGTATCTCTGGGCCCACTTGGTAGGACATCATCATAATGTGCACAATGTGACCAAGGGGTTGATCACGGGATGATGTGTTACGAAACGAGTAAAGAGACTTGCCGGTAACCAGATTGAACAAGGTATCGACATACCGACGATCGAATCTCGGGCAAGTACAATACCGCTAGACAAAGGGAATTGTATACGGGATCGATTGAGTCCTTGACATCGTGGTTCATCTAGAGATCATCGTGGAACATGTGGGAGCCAACATGGGTATCCAGATTCTGCTGTTGGTTATTGACCGGAGAACGTCTCGGTCATGTCTACATGGTTCCCGAACCCGTAGGGTCTACACACTTAAGGTTCGATGACGCTAGGGTTATAAAGGAAGTTTGTATGTGGTTACCGAATGTTTTTCGGAGTCCCGGATGTGATCCCGGACGTCACGAGGAGTTCCAGAATGGTCCGGAGGTAAAGATTTATATATGGGAAGTCCTGTTTTGGTCACCGGAAAAGATTCGGGTTTTATCGGTAACGTACCGGGACCACCGGGGAGGGTCCCGGGGGTCCACCAAGTGGGGCCACCGGCCCCGGGGGGCTGCATGGGCCAAGTGTGGGTGGGGACCAGCCCAAGGTGGGCTGGTGCGTCCCCCCACCAAGGCCCAAGGCACCTAGGGCTTGGGGGAAACCCTAAAGGGGGCGCCCCCTTGCCTTGGGGGCAAGGCAACCCCCCTGGCCGCTGCCCCCTCCTCAGATTGGATCTGAGGGGGCCGGCCCCCATCTCCCTTGCCCCTATATATATGTGGAGGGTGGGAGGGCAGCCGCACCCAAGTTCTGGCACATCCCTCCCCCTCTCCCAAGTACTCCTCCTCTCCCGCAGGTGCTTGGCGAAGCCCTGCAGGATTGCCACGCTCCTCCACCACCACCACGCCGTTGTGCTGCTGCTGGACGGAGTCTTCCTCAACCTCTCCCTCTCTCCTTGCTGGATCAAGGCGTGGGAGACGTCACCGGGCTGTACGTGAGTTGAACGCGGAGGTGCCGTCCGTTCGGCACTAGGATCTCCGGTGATTTGGATCACGACGAGTATGCCTCCTTCAATCCCGTTCTCTTGAACGCTTCCTCTTAGCGATCTACAAGGGTATGTAGATGCACTCTCCTTCCCCTCATTGCTGGTTTCTCCATAGATAGATCTTGGTGACACGTAGGAAAATTTTGAATTTCTGCTACGTTCCCCAACAGTGGCATCATGAGCTAGGTCTATTGCGTAGATTCTTTGCACGAGTAGAACACAAAGTAGTTGTGGGCGTTGATTTTGTTCAATATGCTTACCGTTACTAGTCCAATCTTGTTTCGACGGTATTGTGGGATGAAGCGGCCCGGACCGACCTTACACGTACACTTACGTGAGATAGGTTCCACCGACTGACATGCACTTGGTGCATAAGGTGGCTAGCGGGTGCCAGTCTCTCCCACTTTAGTCGGAACGGATTCGATGAAAAGGGTCCTTATGAAGGGTAAATAGCAATTGACATATCACGTTGTGGTTTTGCGTAGGTAAGAAACGTTCTTGCTAGAAACCCATAGCAGCCACGTAAAACATGCAAACAACAATTAGAGGACGTTTAACTTGTTTTTGTAGGGTATGCTATGTGATGTGATATGGCCAAGAAGAATGTGATGAATGATATGTGATGTATGAGATTGATCATGTTCTTGTAATAGGAATCACGACTTGCATGTCGATGAGTATGACAACCGGCAGGAGCCATAGGAGTTGTCTTAATTTATTGTATGACCCGCGTGTCATTAAACAACGCCATGTAATTACTTTACTTTATTGCTAACCGGTAGCCATAGTAGTAGAAGTAAAAGTTGGCGAGACAACTTCATGGAGACACGATGATGGAGATCATGGTGTCATGCCGGTGACGACGATGATCATGGAGCCCCGAAGATGGAGATCAAAAGGAGCACAATGATATTGGCCATATCATGTCACTATTTGATTGCATGTGATGTTTATCATGTTTATACATCTTATTTGCTTAGAATGATAGTAGTAAATAAGATGATCCCTCATTAAAATTTCAAGAAAGTGTTCCCCCTAACTGTGCACCATTGTGAAAGTTCGTCGTTTCGAAGCACCACGTGATGATCGGGTGTGATAGATTCTTACGTTCACATACAATGGGTGTAAGCCAGATTTACACACGCGAAACACTTAGGTTAACTTGACGAGCCTAGCATGTACAGACATGGCCTCGGAACACAAGAGACTGAAAGGTCGAGCATGAGTCGTATAGTAGATACGATCAACATGAAGATGTTCACCGATGATGACTAGTTCGTCTCACGTGATGATCGGACATGGCCTAGTTGACTCGGATCATGTAATCACTTAGATGACTAGAGGGATGTCTATCTGAGTGGGAGTTCATTAGATGAACTTAATTATCCTGAACATAGTCAAAAGCCCTTTGCAAATTATGTCATAGCTCGCGCTTTAGTTCTACCGTTTTAAATATGTTCCTAGAGAAAATATAGTTGAAAGCTGACAATAGCGATTATGCGGACAGTAGAAAGCTTATGTCCTTAATGCACCGCTCAGTGTGCTGAACCCCAAACGTTGTTTGTGGATGTTGCGAACATCGGACATACACGTTTTAATAACTATGTGATAGTTCAGTTAAACGGTTTAGAGTTGAGGCACCAAAGATGTTTTTCGAAACATCGCGGAACATATGAGATGTTTCGAGGGCTGAAATTGGGATTTCAGGCTCGTGCCCACGTCAAGAGGTATAAGACCTCCGACGATTTTCTTAGCCTGCAAACCAAGGGAGAAAAGCTCAATCGTTGAGCTTGTGCTCAGATTGTCTGAGTGCAACAATCACTTGAATCGAGTGGGAGTTGATCTTCCAGATGAGATAGTGATGTTTCTCCAAAGTCATTGCCACCAAAGTGCTAGAGCTTCGTGATGAACTATAACAAATCAGGGATAGATATGATGATCCTTGAGATATTCACGATGTTTGACACCACGAAAGTAGAAATCAAGAAGGAGCATCAATTGTTGATGGTTAGTGAAACCACTAGTTTCAAGAAGGGCGAGGGCAAGAAGGGGCACTTCATGAAACGGCAAATCAGTTGCTGCTCCAGTGAAGAAACCCAAGGTTGAACCCAAACCCGAGACTAAGTGCTTCTGTAATAAGGGGAACAGCCACTGGAGCAGAATTACCCTAGATACTTGGTAGATAAGAAGGCTGGCAAGGTCGATAGAAGTATGTTGGATATACATTATGTTGATGTGTACTTTACTAGTACTCCTAGTAGCACCAGGGTATTAGATACCGGTTTAGTTGCTAAGTGTTAGTAACTCAAAATAAAAGCTACGGAATAAACATAGACTAGCTAAAGGTGAGCTGACGATATGTGTTGGAAGTATTTCCAAGGTTGATGTGATCAAGCAACGCACGCTCCCTCTACCATCGAGATTAGTGTTAAACCTAAATAATTGTTATTTGGTGTGTGCGTTGAGCATAGGCATGATTGGATTATGTCTATTGCAATACGATTATTCATTTAAGGAGAATAATGGTTACTCTGTTTATTTGAATGATACCTTCAATGGTCTTACACCTAAAAGGAATGGTTTATTGAATCTCGATTGTAGTGATACACATTTTCATGCCAAAAGATATAAGATAGTAATGATAGTACCACTTACTTGTGGCACTGCCATGTAAGTCATAATGGTGTAAAACGCATGAAGAAGCTCCATGTTGATGGATCTTTGGACTCACTCATTTTTGAAAAGTTTGAGACATGCAAACCATGTCTATTGGTATATACACATGAAGAAACTCCATGCAGATGGATCATTTGGACTCACTTGATTTTGAATCACTTGAGACATGCAAATCATACCACATAGGCAAGATGACTGAAAAGCCTCGTTTTTCAGTAAGATGGAACAAGAAAGCAACTTGTTGGAAGTAATACATTTTGATGTGTGCAGTCCAATGAGTGCTAAGGCACGCAGTGGATATCGTTATGTTCTTACTTCACGGATGATTTGAGTGGATACTGAGTATATTTACTTGATGAAACACAAGTCTGAATTATTGAATGGTTCAAGTAATTTCAGAGTGAAGTTAAAAATCATTGTGACAAGAGGATAAAATATCTATGATATGATCGTAGAGATGAGTATCTGAGTTACGAGCTTTGGCACGCAATTAAGACATTGTGGAAATTGTTTCACAATTAATACCGCCTGGAACACCATAGTGTGATGGTGTATCCGAACATAATAGTTGCACCCTATTGGATATGGTGCATACCACGATGTCTCTTATCAAATTACCACTATCGTTCATGGGTTAGGCATTAGAGACAACCGCATTCACTTTAAATAGGGCACCACGTAATTCCGTTGAGATGACACCGTATGAACTATGGTTTAGAGAAACCTAGGCTATCGTTTCTTAAAAGTTTGGGGTTGCGACGCTTATGTGAAAAGGTTTCATCGTGGTAAGCTTGAACCCAAAACGGATAAATACATCTTCATGATACCCAAAATGGTTGGGTATACCTCCTATCTCAGATCCGGAAGCAAAAGTAATTGTTTCTAGAAACGGGTCCTTTCTCGAGGAAAAGTTTCTCTTGAAAAATTGAGTGGGAGGATGGCGGGACTTCATGAGGTTATTGAACCGTCACTTCAACCAGTGTGTAGCAGGGCACAGGAAGTTGTTCCTGTGGCGCCTACACCAATTGAAGTAGAAGCTTATGATAGTGATCATGAAGTTTCGGATCAAGTCACTACCGTACCTCATAGGGTGACAAGGATGCGTACTACTTCAGAGTGGTACGAAATCCTGTCTTAGAGGTCATGTTGCTAGACAACAATGAACCTACGAGCTATGGAGAAGCGATGGTGGGCCCGGATTCCGACGAATGGCTTGAGGCCATAAAATCCGAGAAAGGATCCATGACTTTGGAAGAAATACTTGATGGTCGTAAGGCCGTTGGGTACAGATGGATTTTAAAAGGAAGACAGAAAATGATGGTAAGAATCACCATTAAGAAAGCTCGACTTGTCGTTAAGATGTTTTCCGACAAGTTCAAGGAGTTGACTACGGTGAGGCTTTCTCACTCGTAGCGATGCTAAGAGTCTGTTGGAAATGGATTAGCAGTTACTGCATTATTTATGAAATCATGCAGATAGAATGTCAGAAAACATTGTTTCCTCGAAAGTTTTCTTGAGGAAAGGTTGTATGTGATAAAACTAGAAGGTTTTGACAATCCTGAAGAACGCTAACAAATATGCAAAACTCCAGCAATCCTTCTAAGGACTGGAGTAAGCATCTCGGAGTTGGAATTTACGCTTTGATGAGATGATCAAAGATTTTGGGTTTATACAAAGTTTATGAGAAACTTGTATTTCCAAAGAAGTGAGTGGGAGCACTATAGAATTTCTGATGAGTATATGTTGTTGCCATATTGTTGATCAGAAATGATGTAGAATTTCTGGAATACATATAGGGTTATTTGAAAAGTGTTTTTCAATGGAAAACCTGCATTAAGCTACTTGAACAATAAGCATCAAGATCTATAAGATAGATCAAAATGCTTAATAATACTTTCAAATGAGCACATACCTTGACATGATCTTGAAGGTGTTCAAGATGGATCAGTCAAAGAAGGAGTTCTTGCCTGAGTTGTAAGGTATGAAGTTAAGAGTTAAAGCTCGACCACGGCAGAAGAGAGAGAAAGGATGAAGGTCGTCCCCTATGCTTCAGACATAGGCTCTGTAGTATGCTATGCTGTGTACCGCACCGGAAGTGTGCCTTGCCATGAGTCAGTCAAGGGGTACAAGAATGATCCAGGAATGGATCATTGGACATCGGTCAAAATTGTCCTTGGAGTAAATAAAGGACATGTTTCTCGATTATGCAGGTGATAAAGAGTTCGGCGTAAAGGGTTACATCGATGCAAGCTTTAACACCTATCCGAATGACTCTGAGTAGCAAAACGGATACGTATAGTGGAGCAACCATTTGGAATAGTTTCAAGTGGAGCGTGGAAGCAGCATTTACAATATGACATAGAGATTTCCGAAGTACATACAGATCTGAATGTTGCTGACCCGTTGACTAAAACTTCCCTCACAAGCAAAACATGATCAAACCCCAGAACTCATTGAGTCTTAATCACATGGTGATGTGAACTAGTTTAGTGACACTAGTAAACTCTTTCGATGCTGGTCACATGGTGATGTGACCTATCAATGTTAATCACATGGCAATGTGAACTAGATTATTGACTCTAGTGCAAGTGGGAGACTGTTGGAAATATGCCCTAGAGGCAATAATAAATTAGTTATTATTATTGTATTTCCTTTTTCATGATAATCGTTTATTATCCATGCTATAATTGTATTGATAGGAAACTCAGATACATGTGTGGGTACATAGACAACACCATGTCCCTAGTAAGCCTCTAGTTGACTAGCTCGTTGATCAAGAGATGGTCACGGTTTCCTGACCATGGACATTGGATGTCGTTGATAATGGGATCACATCATTAGGGGAATGATGTGATGGACAAGACCCAATCCTAAGCCTAGCACAAAGATAGTAGTTCGTATGCTAAAGCTTTTCTAATGTCAAGTATCATTTACTTAGACCATGAGATTGTGCAACTCCCGGATACCGTAGGAATGCTTTGGGTGTACCAAACGTCACAACGTAACTGGGTGGCTATAAAGGTGCACTACAGGTATCTCCGAAAGTGTCTGTTGGGTTGGCACGAATCGAGACTAGGATTTGTCACTCCGTATAAACGGAGAGGTATCTCTGGGCCCACTCGGTAGGACATCATCATAATGTGCACAATGTGACCAAGGGGTTGATCACGTGATGATGTGTTACGGAACGAGTAAAGAGACTTGCCGGTAACGAGATTGAACAAGGTATCGGCATACCGACGATCGAATCTCGGGCAAGTACAATACCGCTAGACAAAGGGAATTGTATACGGGATCGATTGAGTCCTTGACATCGTGGTTCATCCGATGAGATCATCGTGGAATATGTGGGAGCCAACATGGGTATCCAGATCCCGCTGTTGGTTATTGACCGGAGAACGTCTCGGTCATGTCTGCATGGTTCCCGAACCCGTAGGGTCTATACACTTAAGGTTCGATGACGCTAGGGTTATAAATGAAGTTTGTATGTGGTTACCGAATGTTGTTCGGAGTCCCGGATGTGATCCCGGACGTCACGAGGAGTTCCGGAATGGTCCGTAGGTAAAGATTTATATATGGGAAGTCCTGTTTTGGTCACCGGAAAAGTTTCGGGTTTTATCGGTAACGTACCGGGACCACCGGGAGGGTCCCGGGGGTCCACCAAGTGGGGCCACCGGCCCCAGGGGGCTGCATGGGCCAAGTGTGGGAGAGGACCAGCCCCAGGTGGGCTGGTGCACCCCCCACCAAGGCCCAAGGCGCCTAGGGCTTGGGGGAAGCCCTAAAGGGGGGCGCCCCCTGTTGGAAATATGCCCTAGAGGCAATAATAAAAGGATTATTATTATATTTCCTTGTTCATGATAATTGTCTTTTATTCATGATATAATTGTATTATTCGGAAATCGTAATACACGTGTGAATACATAGACCACAATACGTCCCTAATAAGCCTCTAGTTGACTAGCTCGGACCAACACTTAGACAAGCACTGGCCCCGGGGGGGGCTGTAATAAAGATGACCCTTGGGTTAATTACTCCCAAGGGAAATATAGGTGGTGGTGAGGCAAATGGTAAAACCAATGTTGGGCCTTGCTGGAGGAGTTTTATTCAAAGCGAACTGTCGAGGGGGTCCCATAAATCACCCGATCGCGTAAGGAACACAAAATCCGGGAACATAACACCGGTATGACGGAAACTAGGGCGGCAAGAGTGGAACAAAACACCAGGCATAAGGCCGAGCCTTCCACCCTTTACCAAATATATAGATGCATTAATAATATAAGAGATATTGTGATATCCCAACCAAAATCCTATCCACCATGGAGAAATCTTCAACTTCACCTGCAACTAATAACGCTATAAGAGGGCTGAGCAAAGCGGTAACATAGCCAAGCAATGGTTTGCTAGGAATGGTGTCAAAGGTTAGAGGTTCATGGCAATTTGGGGAGGCTTGATAAACATGTGATAGGTAGCACGACATAGCGATAGAACGAAGCAACTAGCATAGCAATGATAGTAGTGAGATCCAGGGTAGCGGTCATCTTGCCTGAAATCCCGCTAGGAAGAAGAACGAGTCCATGAAGAAGACACACGGACATAGTCGAACGAATCCTCACAATCGCAACATTACCGGAACTAAGAAGCAACACCGGAAAGAAAGAAACAACATGGTAAATGCACAAGCATAAACAGGGCATGATGCACAAACAAGTATGATGCATGTCCGGTTTAACGAGGCATGGCAGGACAAAGTGCAACAAGCAATACTACAAGTTAAGTGGGGCTCAATATGCAACGAGTTGCATATTGACGAAACACCACATCTGAGTTATTTAGTTCGCTCTCGTTTAGGTACACAACCATGTTAAATGTTGTTAAACATGGCAAGGGGTGAAGCATATGAAAATTACCTATCTAGGCAAGTTTAAATGAGGCCGGAAGTAACAAACAACAATTCCGGAAAATCCTCATGTCCATATTCTAGTTTTGGTACTGTTCTGACTATTACATAATTTTAGAGTTGTTAAACAGGAAAATAAAGTGGACCATGTTAAACTAGGCATTTTCCCACCCCATTTACATATAAAGTTTATTAAAATTGGAGCTACGGTTATTTAGTTATTAAATAAAACATTTTAGCATGGCATTTATGCAAATTTAATCAAACATCACATTTAAACAATTTTATCATGGGTGAAAATTGCAAATTATTAATCTACACATAATTCTAAGCATTTTACATATATAAAACATTTTAATCCGATGCACGGTTTATTAGTTATTAAATGCATGAAGTTAAAGGGGGTTTCTGCAAATCTGTTAAATCACTGGATAATGACAAAATTCGCAGGCAGGGAAAAAAATATATGCAGGCCGAATCTGGAATAGGGGCTGAACAGGGCAGGCGCTGGGCAGCTCACCCATGGGCTAAGGCCCGGCTTGTGGAGAGGCCTCGTAGGCCTTGGCGTTGCTGGGCTGGCGAAGTGGGCGGCTTGGGCCTTGGAGGCGCGGTCGACGCGATGCTGGGGATCTGGATCGGGAACTCGTCCTCCCGCTCGCACAGGAGCACGCACGGCTTCGGCGGGGCTGGGTGCGGTAGGACTCGCCGGAGAAGAGGTGGCGGGCGGCGGAGGTCGGCGGGGTCCGGAATGGGGGCGGATCGGCCGGATCCGGCAAGGGCGGGGCCGGCAGAGGCCGGATCTAGCCGGAGGGGCTGACCCCGGGCGCGGAGGTGAGAAACCATGGCGGCGGTGGTTCCCTGCAAGGGGAGAGAGAGAGCGAGAGGATTAGAGAGAGGGGAAGATGAGGAGGAAAAGAGAGGAAGGCGAGTTGGCCGGCGACCTGGGGCGCGGCGGATCACGGCGAGACGGTGGCGACGCGAAGCAGCGAAGGGGCTCCGGCGGGGGAGTGCACCGGCGCTGAAAACAAGGAGGGAGCGGCGGCTGACTGCGGGAATTGAGGAGGGGGTTGGTAGGAGACCAAAAATGGCAGGGGAGGCGTCTATAAATAGAAAAGGAGGCTAGGGTTAGGGGTTTTGCTCTGTTTTCGGACCCTCGGATCACGATCGGACGGCTCCGGACACGAGGAGGAGTAGGCTGGGGATAGGTGGGCTGTGTGGGATGCATTGGGCTGGGAAGAGAGAGAGGCCCGACAGCAGTTTCGGAGACCGAAACGTCCGACGAATATACCGGCTATATCGCGGTTATATATTTAACGGTTGGGCAGTCAAACGAACTCCAAATGCGATGAAACTTGGCAGGCTGTCTGTCTACACTATAATAAGACCGCACGACAAGTTTCAGCCCAATCCGAGAACATTTTTATGCCACTTATAAAATAATATTTCGGAGGTGCCGCGGGCGCGTGCGAGAGTGTCTGGCTCAGAACGGACAACAGAGAGAACCGGCGGAACCCGAACGGATGCAAGTTTTATGAAAACGATGCCGATGCAATACGAATGATGACATGACACGAGATGCATAACAAGAACAAAAAGCAAAACAACAGACAAAAACCCAACCACGGAGGAAAATAACATAACGCATCTTCGGAAGAGGCAAGAGTTGGAGTTACGAATATGGAAAGTTGTATCCGGGGCGTTACAACACTCCACCACTATGATAGGATCTCGTCCCGAGATCTAGGATGGCACCGGAGGGAGAAAAAAGAGGAAGAGAAGAGGTAAAGCTAAGTTGCTTCTTTGACGAATGAGTGAAACCACGAACCTTGAGAGGTTGAGCAATTTATAAGAAAGAGTACAACAGAGATGAACGATATTGCAACAATCCGTTAGAAAAGAGGAACAAGGGACATTACAAGAACTTGACGGTTGCAAAGAAACGAATCAAGAGTTTAATGAACAAGATAGAATTCGAAACCACTCCGGTTAAAACGAGATAAGAATGAATAAGAATGATATAATTTGGACAGCACTCCGACTGTAAATGGAGGGAATTGAACATGAACTTAACAAGATGAGAGGATACTTGATGAGATTACACACTACCTCCGGAACTATTGAAAGAATGGCACAAGGGGTAAGAAAAGATTTCAGACAGCTCTCCGGTTGAGGAAGGAGGCAAAACTAGATAAGATGAGAGAACTCGAATGAAAACACGACACTCCAGCTAAACGGAGAAGCAAGGAGAAGAACATGATCTTGACAAAACAAGATGATGAGTCAACGAGAGCAACATCACAATGCCTCCAGAAGAAAGAATAGAAGATAGATCATTGGAGTAACAGAATGGAGAAGGAAAATGCCAACTTCTACCAGAAATGAGCTTGGAAAGCACCCTTCGAAGAAGGTTATAACGGAGTTGTTGGAAAACCAACAACCAAACGAATAAGCTTGTAGTGGGCTTATGGAAACATCTCAACACTTGAGGTGAAATTCTGCCACTAACGAAAAACAATTGCTTGCTTGAGATCAACGAAGAGATGAACACTTCTTCCACAAAGATGATAAAGAGATAACTTGGATCATTGATAAGCACCACAAATAGCAACATTCCCAATGGAAGGCTTTAGGTGAAATATGACACAAGATAACTCCAATGGAGGGATTAGTAGGTTGAAATGATCTCCTGAACGAAGAGAAAATGATGGATTTAAAATATCTCATTCTTGACAACATATGAATCATGAAACATGAAGGAAATTGTCAAGAGTGACATAACACCGCCTCAAAAGTAGGAAGAATTGCACTTCAGGTGCAAGATGAAGAATGCTTGAACTCCTCAAAACAAAACATGTCTTGGGCACCATGTTTATTTTTAGAGTATAGCTTGGCGGATCATAACTTCGAGAGAAATCTTGAAGAATAATTGAAGATGAAAGGAATCCTTGATGAACCACCATGTAGAACCTCCATGAAGAAATCCGGTAATAAAAGGATGATAAAAAGGAAGAGAAGTTGAAAACACAAGGTGAAGCCTTGCAATAATTTAGATGGAGCTTCGCGACGAGATAATGCGGAAAACTTGGAACTCCGGAAAAGAAAAGATGAAGCATCTCGAACCGAGAAATGTGACATGATGAACAACTCTGGAAAGAAGAAACTAGATCACTCGGAACAATAATAAGAATTACGTTATGCGTATCCTTCACCAATTTAAATTGATGAGAAGCAGCGGATTTGGCATACTACTTATTCTCGTAGAAAGGATTAAGAGGGATATAGCGTAAAATTGAGAAGATATTGATGGAATCACCGGTGGGCTTTGGAAACAACGAATATTTGATATGATAACGAAGGAAGTGAAATCTTGAACGAACCACCATAAGAATTGAAAACGAACGAAGTAAAGGGGTGAATCACCGGTAAGAATTAGAGAATGAATGAAGATACTTGAGGGAATTTGATACAAGAGAACGAAGAGATCACGAGCTGATTAGAGAATACTTGAGCGATGCACTGGTAAGATTTGGATAACGAGAGCTGAAGGCTGGATTGGATGATTCTGAGATGATGTGCTCCAGAGAATCAAACTAAAAAGACTCCTGAATAGATCTGGATGGGTGAAAAGAATTCACACATTTGAAAACAATTATGAGAGGATGGCATGAAGCTAGAACCATGAATCTTCAAAAGAACGGACCAAGATTTAGGAGAAATCCTTCTTCGGTCTTCAAATGTTGACAATGAAGATGAGAACCACCATGACAATTTATGAGACACTCCGGAGCAAAGAAGAATAGAAATGTTGAACCAATGATGAAACTGTTTTAAAAGCGATCTTGAAGAAGGAATATGACTGATGATAATTCATTCTTACGTCAAACTTGGAAAAGAATTTGGGAATAGCTCCGGGAAATTAGAAGAGTCAGGTAAGATCCTGGAAAAAGACCTGTGGGTTAGGCCCCACTAAAAGATACACCATTGAACATTTGATTGAAAGGGGGGATTGCACCGGTAGAATAAAATGACTTGAACAAGATAATAATCTCGAAATAGCTAGAACGGATTGAGAATGGAAACACAAGTCTTGTGAGATATCTTCAGCACTCCAAAACAAATGAATAGGAAGAAGTGAATGATTAAGAGGTGCATCGGCATGAGAAAGCATTAGAAACGAGGAAAGGAATATGATCAACACCGAAAGCTTGAATTGGATCCACCGGAGAAGAAAAAGAACGAAGGATGATGAACTTGAAGCTCGTGAGCATCTTCACGAGGGATCACCGGATCAGAACATTGATTGAAAAGAGTGAAGTGACTTCACATTAATAAATGGATACTTGATTAAAATAATTGAGTCCTTGAAGAAAAGGGTGGGAGGGTTGGGAAAAACAAAGACAACTTGGGATGAACGAAACAAACACCGTTGAGAAAACTTAGAATTGATCTTGCGGATGGGGAGAATGATGGGATCATCTCGAAGAGAAGCGCACCGGTTGGAAAAGAATTAACATGACAACCTCAATGATCAAAAGGATTAGTATTCACATAGCAATATGAGAACACCATTTAGAAAAGGTATGGAATCAACACTTGACATTGAAGCTACTCAAATACCACAAATAAAATAAAACAAAGAATTTGGCTTGCAGAAATAAGCCGGAAACAAACATATGATAGAGATTTACCCAATCCCATATCATGCATCTGTCGGAAAGATATTCTAGGAGCTACGTGAATTCCCACCTATAAAACTCCCGAAACTTTTTGGTTATGCAATCTGGTGTTGGGGATACAGGGGAAGCAATATATCTCACCCAAACTAACAATACCTACATCCAGCTGTATCCATCCGTCAACACATAACCAAGAAACCTTCGGAAATCGTGTACCTCAACCTTCGAAAAGCATCCGTTATACGAGTTATGGCAATACTCCCGAACTCCCCAGTACTGGGTGATGTCGAGGTTATGTCACCACCAACTGCATAAAAGAGATTTTCGATGTCGGCAAAACTCAGGTATTCCAGAACTACAACGATAAAATTGTGACGACAACACCTCGGAGCTCAACTCCCCGGGTCAATGCCACATAATAGACAGGAGGCACCAAGAACAATGTTCTCATCACAAAACCATCGAAACGATTCCAAGATACCCGCGTGATCCTAAATTTTTTTTAGTGAAATTTGAGGAGAGGAAAGACAAAACATCTACGTCAGGAGACCTCACCAGAGCGACGAATGGGCTGAGGAGTAAAAAGAATCCTACTCTCCGATATATATAATCCTAAGACTCAAAATAGTTTTTTCTAGACTCAACAACAACCAACAATCAAGGGTGCTCCTATGGTCGGTCGAGGCTCTGATTACCAACTTGTCACGCCCAATATGCGACCCTATCCAAAAGGAACTCGAAGGTCCCACCAAGGATAGACCCGCATATTGAAACGCTTTTGCAAGGTGGATATCATTACATCAACATTACATAATAGATGGTGATACATACAAGAGGCATACAATGCCACACGAATACAACATCACAATACATAAGAGCATCATCCGACTACGGATGAAACACAAACAGAAACTCAAACGACATCCACCCTGCTAGCCCAGGCTGCCGACCTGGAACCTACCCCCTAATCGAAGTAGAAGCAGAAGAAGAACTCCAAGACAAGCAAACATCGCTCTCGCGTCATGATCATCACAAAACCTGTACCTGCAACTGTTGTTGTAGTAATCTGTGAGCCACAAGGACTCAGCAATCCCATTACCATGGGTATCAAGACTAGCAAATCTTAAAGGGAAAGGAAGGGGGTAAAGTGGTGAGGCTGCAGCAGCGACTAAGCATATATGGTGGCTAACATACGCAAATAAGAGCGAGAAGAGAGCAAGCAGAACGGTCGTGAAGCTAGCAATGATCAAGAAGTGATCCTGAACTCCTACTTACGTCAAACATAACCCAGAAACCGTGTTCACTTCTCGGACTCCGCCGAAAAGAGACCATCACGGCTACACACATGGTTGATGCATTTTAATTCGGATCTGGTGTCAAGTTATGTACAACCAGACATTAACAAATTCCCATCTGCCTATAATCGCAGGCACGACTTTCGAAAGATTATACCCTGTAGGGGTGTCCCAACTTAGCCCATGACAAGCTCTCGCGATCAACAAAGGATATACCTTCTCCTAGGAAGACCCGATCAGACTCGGAATCCCGGTTTACAAGACATTTCGACAATGGTAAAACATGACCAGCAAGACCGCCTGATGCGCTGACAATCCCGATAGGAGCTGCACATATCTCGTTCTTAGGGCAACATCGGATGAGCAATCCGTACAACTAAAACCAGACCTCAAGTTTCCCTGAGGGGGCGCTACAAAGGGCTCTAGTTCGGACCAACACTTAGACAAGCACTGGCCCGGGGGGGGGGCTGTAATAAATATGACCCTTGGGTTAATTACTCCCAAGGGAAATATAGGTGGTGGTGAGGCAAATGGTAAAACCAATGTTGGGCCTTGCTAGAGGAGTTTTATTCAAAGCGAACTGTCGAGGGGGTCCCATAAATCACTCGACCGCGTAAGGAACGCAAAATCCGGGAACATAACACCGGTATGACGGAAACTAGGGCGGCAAGAGTGGAACAAAACACCAGGCATAAGGCAGAGCCTTCCACCCTTTACCAAATATATAGATGCATTAATAATATAAGAGATATTGTGATATCCCAACCAAAATCCTGTCCACCATGGAGAAATCTTCAACTTCACCTGCAACTAACAACGCTATAAGAGGGCTGAGCAAAGCGGTAACATAGCCAAGCAATGGTTTGCTAGGAATGGTGTCAAAGGTTAGAGGTTCATGGCAATTTGGGGAGGCTTGATAAACATGTGATAGGTAGAACAGCATAGCGATAGAACGAAGCAACTAGCATAGCAATGATATTAGTGAGATCCAGGGTAGCGGTCATCTTGCCTGAAATCCCGCTAGGAAGAAGAACGAGTCCATGAAGAAGACACACGGACGCAGTCAAACGAATCCTCACAATCGCAACATTACCGGAACTAAGAAGCAATACTGGAAAGAAAGAAACAACATGGTAAAAGCACAAGCATAAATAGGGCATGATGCACAAACAAGTACGATGCATGTCCGGTTTAACGAGGCATGGCATGGCAAAGTGCAACAAGCAATACTACAAGTTAAGTGGAGCTCAATATGCAACGAGTTGCATATTGACGAAACACCACATCTGAGTTATTTAGTTCGCTCTCGTTTAGGTACACAACCATGTTAAATGTTGTTAAACATGGCAAGGGGTGAAGCATATGAAAATTACCTATCTAGGCAAGTTTAAATGAGGCCAGAAGTAACAAACAACAATTCCGGAAAATCCTCATGTCCATATTCTAGTTTTGGTACTATTCTGACTATTACATAATTTTAGAGTTGTTAAACAGGAAAATAAAGTGGACCATGTTAAACTAGGCATTTTTCCACCCCATTTACATATAAATTTTATTAAAATTGGAGCTACGGTTATTTAGTTATTAAATAAAACATTTTAGCATGGCATTTATGCAAATTTAATCAAACATCACATTTAAACAATTTTATCATGGGTGAAAATTGCAAATTATTAATCTACACAAAATTCTAAGCATTTTACATATATAAAACATTTTAATCCGACGCACGGTTTATTAGTTATTAAATGCATGAAGTTAAAGGGGGTTTCTGCAAATCTGTTAAATCACTGGATAATGACAAAATTCGCAGGCAGGGAAAAAAATATATGCAGGCCGAATCTGGAATAGGGGCTGAACAGGGCAGGCGCTGGGCAGCTCACCCATGGGCTAAGGCCCGGCTTGTGGAGAGGCCTCGTAGGCCTTGGCGTTGCTGGGCTGGCGAAGTGGGCGGCTTGGGCCTTGGAGGCGCGGTCAACGCGACACTGGGGATCTGGATCTGGGACTCATCCTCCTGCTCGCACAGGAGCACGTGCGGCTTCGGCGGGACTGGGTGCGGCAGGACTCGCCAGAGACGAGGTGGCGGGCGGCGGAGGTCGGCGGGGTCCGGGATGGGGGCGGATCGGCCGGATCCGGCAAGGGCGGGGCCGGCAGAGGCCGGATCTAGCCGGAGGGGCCGACTCCGGGTGCGGAGGTGAGAAACCATGGCGGTGGCGGTTCCCTGCAAGGGGAGAGAGAGAGAGCGAGAGGATTAGAGAGAGGGGAAGATGAGGAGGAAAAGAGAGGAAGGCGAGTTGGCCGGCGACCTGGGGCGCGGCGGATCACGGCGAGACGGCGGCGACGCGAAGCAGCGAAGGGGCTCCGGCGGGGGAGTGCACCGGCGCTGAAATTGTGGAGGAGGTTGGTAGGAGGCCAAAAATGACAGGGGAGGCGTCTATAAATAGAAAAGGAGGCTAGGGTTAGGGGTTTTGCTCCGTTTTCGGACCCTCGGATCATGATCGGACGGCTCCGGACACGAGGAGGAGAAGGCTGGGCATAGGTGGGCTGTGTGGGATGCATTGGGCTGGGAAGAGAGAGAGGCCCAACGGCAGTTTCGGAGACCGAAACGTCCGACGAATATACCGGGTATATCGCGGTTATATATTTAACGGTTGGGCATTCAAACAAACTCCGAATGCGACGAAACTTGGCAGGCGGTCTGTCTACACTATAATAAGACCGCACGACAAGTTTCATCCCAATCCGAGAACATTTTTATGCCACTTATAAAATAATATTTTGGAGGTGCCGCGGGCGCGTGCGAGAGTGTCTGGCTCAGAACGGACAACGGAGAGAACCGGCGGAACCCGAACGGATGCAAGTTTTATGAAAACGATGCCGATGCAATGCGAATGATGACATGAGACGAGATGCATAACAAGAACAAAAAGCAAAACAACAGACAAAAACCCAACCACGGAGGAAAATAACATAACGCATCTCCGGAAAAGGCAAGAGTTGGAGTTACGAATATGGAAAGTTGTATCCGGGGCGTTACACCATATCATGTCACTACTTTATATAATTGCATGTGATGTTTATTATGTTTATGCCTCTTGTTTACTTAGAACGATGGTAGTAAATAAGATGATCCCTTATAATAATTTCAAGAAAGTGTTCCCCCTAACTGTGCGCCATTGCTAAAGTTCGTCGTTTCGAAGCACCTCGTGATGATCGGGTGTGATAGATCCTTACGTTCACATATAACGGGTGTAAGACAGTTTTACACATGCAGAAACACTTAGGGTTAACTTGAAGAGCCTAGCATGTACAAACATGGCCTCGGAACACAAGAGACCGAAAGGTCGAACATGAGTCGTATGGAAGATACAATCAACATGGAGATGTTCACCGATGATGACTTGTCCGTCTCACGTGATGATCGGACACGGCCTAGTCGACTCGGATCATGTGACACTTAGATGACTAGAGGGATGTCAATCTGAGTGGGAGTTCATTAAATAATTTGATTAGATGAACTTAGTGTAAAGTCTTTGCAAAATATGTCTTGTAGATCAAATGGCCAACACTCATGTCAACATGAACTTCAACGCGTTCCTAGAGAAAACCAAGCTGAAAGATGATGGCAGCAACTATTCGGACTGGGTTCGGAACCTGAGGATCATCCTCATAGCAGCCAAGAAAGATTATGTCCTAGATGCACCGCTAGGTGGAGCACCCATCCCAGAGAACGAGGACGTTATGAACACTTGGCAATCACGTGCTGATGATTACTCCCTCGTTTAGTGCGGCATGCTTTACAGCTTAGAACCGGGGCTCCAAAAGCGTTTTGAGCGACATGGAGCATATGAGATGTTCGAGGAGCTGAAAATGGTTTTTCAAGATCATGCCCGGGTCGAGAGATATGAAGTATCCGACAAGTTCTATAGTTGTAAGATGGAGGAAAACAGTTCTGTCAGTGAGCACATACTCAAAATGTCTGGGTTGCACAACCGCCTGTCCCAGCTGGAGATCAACCTCCCGGACGAGGCGGTCATTGACAGAATCCTTCAGTCGCTCCCACCAAGCTACAAGAGCTTTGTGCTGAACTACAATATGCAGGGGATGGTGAAGACCATTCATGAGGTATTTTCAATGCTGAAGTCAGCAGAGGTTGAAATCAAGAAAGAACATCAAGTGTTGATGGTCAATAAGACCACTAAGTTCAAGAAGGGCAAGGGTAAGAACTTCAAGAAGGATGGCAAAGATGTTGTCGCACCCGGTAAGCCAGTTGCCGGGAAGATGTCAAAGAATGGACCCAAGCCTGAGACTGAGTGCTTTTATTGCAAAGGGAAGGGTCACTGGAAGCGGAACTTCCCCAAATACTTAGCGGACAAGAAGGCCGGCAACACAAAAGGTATATGTGATATACATGTAATTGATGTGTACCTTACCAATACTCGTAGTAACTCCTGGGTATTTGATACCGGTGCCGTTGCTCATATTTGTAACTCACAGCAGGAGCTGCGGAATAAGTGGAGACTGGCGAAGGACAAGGTGACGATGCGCGTCGGGAATGGTTCCAAGGTCGATGTGATCGCCGTCGGCACGCTACCTCTACATTTACCTACGGGATTTGTTTTGAACCTCAATAATTGTTATTTAGTGCCAAGTTTGAGCATGAACATTGTATCTAGATCTCGTTTGATGCGAGATGGCTACTCATTTAAATCCGAGAATAATGGTTGTTCTATTTATATGAGAGATATGTTTTATGGTCATGCCCCGATGGTCAATGGTTTATTCTTAATGAATCTCGAACGTAATGTTACACATATTCATAGTGTGAATACCAAAAGATGTAAAGTTGATAACGATAGTCCCACATACTTGTGGCACTCCCGCCTTGGTCACATTGGTGTCAAGCGCATGAAGAAGCTCCATGCTGATGGACTTTTGGAGTCTCTGGATTATGAATCATTTGACACATGCGAACCATGCCTCATGGGCAAAATGACCAAGACCCCGTTCTCCAGAACAATGGAGCGAGCAACCAACTTATTGGAAATCATACATACTGATGTATGTGGTCCAATGAGCGTTGAGGCTCGCGGAGGATATCGTTATGTTCTCACTCTCACTGATGACTTGACTAGATATGGGTATGTCTACTTGATGAAACACAAGTCTGAGACCTTTGAAAAGTTCAAGGAATTTCAGAATGAAGTAGAGAATCAACGTGACCGAAAGATAAAATTCTTACGATCGGATCGTGGAGGAGAATATTTAAGTCACGAATTTGGTACACACTTAATAAAATGTGGAATCGTTTCACAACTCACGCCGCCTGGAACACCTCAGCGTAACGGTGTGTTCGAACGTCATAATCGCACTCTATTGGATATGGTGCAATCTATGATTTCTCTTACCGATTTACCGCTATCATTTTGGGGATATGCTCTAGAGATAGCTACATTCACTTTAAATAGGGCACCGTCTAAATCCGTTGAGACGACACCGTATGAATTATGGTTTGGGAAGAAACCTAAGCTGTCGTTTCTAAAAGTTTGGGGATGCGATGCTTATGTCAAGAAACTTCAACCTGAAAAGCTCGAACCCAAGTCGGAAAAATGCGTCTTCATAGGATACCCTAAGGAAACCATTGGGTATACCTTCTACTTAAGATCCGAGGGCAAGATCTTTGTTGCCAAGAATGGATCCTTTCTGGAAAAAGAGTTTCTCTCGAAAGGAGTAAGTGGGAGGAAAGTAGAACTCGATGAAGTACTACCTCTTGAACCGGAAAGTAGTGCAGCTTAGGAAAATGTTCCTGTGGTGCCTACACCGACTGGAGAGGAAATTAATGATGATGATCAAGGTACTTCGGATCAAGTTGCTACTGAACTTCGTAGGTCCACAAGGACACGTTCCACACCAGAGTGGTATGGCAACCCTGTCCTGGAAATCATGTTGTTAGACAACGGTGAACCTTCGAACTATGAAGAAGCGATGGCGGGCCCAGATTCCAACAAATGGCTTGAAGCCATGCAATCCGAGATAGAATCCATGTATGAAAACAAAGTATGGACTTTGACTGACTTGCCTGATGATCGGCGAGCGATAGAAAACAAATGGATCTTTAAGAAGAAGACGGACGCGGATGGTAATGTAACCATCTATAAAGCTCGATTTGTCGCTAAGGGTTATCAGCAAGTTCAAGGGATTGACTACGACGAGACTTTCTCTCCCGTAGCGAAGCTTAAGTCCGTCTGAATCATGTTAGCAATTGCCGCATACTATGATTATGAGATATGGTAGATGGACGTCAAAACGGCATTCCTTAACGGCTATCTTAAGGAAGAGTTGTATATGATGAGCCGGAAGGTTTTGTCGATCCTGAGAATGCTAACAAAGTATGCAAGCTCCAGCGATCCATTTATGGGCTGGTGCAAGCATCTTGGAGTTGGAACATTCGCTTTGATGAGATGATCAAATCGTTTGGGTTTATGCAGACTTATGGAGAAGCCTGCGTTTACAAGAAACTGAGTGGGAGCTCTGTAGCATTTCTCATATTATATGTAGATGACATACTTTTGATGGGAAATGATATAGAATTCTTGGACAGCATTAAGGCCTACTTGAATAAGTGTTTTTCAATGAAGGACCTTGGAGAAGCTGCTTACATATTAGGCATCAAAATCTATAGGGATAGATCGAGACGCCTCATAGGTCTTTCACAAAGCACATACCTTGATAAGATTTTGAAGAATTTCAAAATGGATCAGTCCAAGAAAGGGTTCTTGCCTGTATTGCAAGGTGTGAGATTGAGCTCGGCTCAATGCCCGACCACGGCAAAAGATAAAGAAGAGATGAGTGTCATCCCCTATGCCTCAGCCATAGGATCTATTATGTATGCCATGTTGTGTACCAGACCTGATGTAAACCTTGCCGTAAGTTTGGTAGGAAGGTACCAAAGTAATCCCGGCAAGGAACACTGGACAGTGATCAAGAATATCCTGAAGTACCTGAAAAGGACAAAGGACATGTTTCTCGTTTATGGAGGTGAGGAAGAGCTCGTCGTAAAGGGTTACGTCGACGCTAGCTTCGACACAGATCTGGATGACTCTAAGTCACAAACCGAATACGTGTATATGTTGAATGGTGGGGCAGTAAGCTGGTGCAGCTGCAAGCAGAGCGTCGTGGCGGGATCTACATGTCAAGCGGAGTACATGGCAGCCTCGGAGGCAGCGCATGAAGCAATATGGGTGAAGGAGTTCATCACCGACCTAGGAGTCATACCCAATGCGTAGGGGCCGATCAAACTCTTCTGTGACAACACTGGAGCTATTGCCCTTGCCAAGGAGCCTAGGTTTCACAAGAAGACTAGGCACATCAAGCGTCGTTTCAACTCCATCCGTGAAAATGTTCAAGATGGAGACATAGATATTTGCAAAGTACATACGGATCTGAATGTCGCAGATCCATTGACTAAATCTCTTCCGCGAGAAAAACATGATCAATACCAGAACTCTATGGGTGTTCAATTCATCACAATGTAACTAGATTATTGACTCTAGCGCAAGTGGGAGACTGTTGGAAATATGCCCTAGAGGCAATAATAAAAGGATTATTATTATATTTCCTTGTTCATGATAATTGTCTTTTATTCATGCTATAATTGTATTATCCGGAAATCATAATACACGTGTGAATACATAGACCACAATACGTCCCTAGTAAGCCTCTAGTTGACTAGCTCGTTGGTCAACAGATAGTCATGGTTTCCTGACTATGGACATTAGATGTCGTTGACAACGGGATCACATCATTAGGAGAATGATGTGATGGACAAGACCCAATCCTAAGCATAGCACAAGATCGTGTAGTTCGTTTTGCTAGAGCTTTTCCAATGTCAAGTATCTTTTCCTCAGACCATGAGATCGTGTAACTCCCGGATACCGTAGAAGTGCTTTGGGTGTACCAAACGTCACAACGTAACTGGGTGACTATAAACGTGCACTACAGGTATCTCCGAAAGTGTCTGTTGGGTTGACATGGATCGAGACTGGGATTTGTCACTCCGTATAACGGAGAGGTATCACTGGGCCCACTCGGTAGTGCATCATCATAATGAGCTCAAAGTGACCAAGTGTCTGGTCATGGGATCATGCATTACGGTACGAGCAAAGTGACTTGCCGGTAACGAGACTGAACGAGGTATTGGGATACCGACGATCGAGTCTCGGGCAAGTAACATACCGTCTGACAAAGGGAATAGTATACGGGGTTGCTTGAATCCTCGACATCGTGGTTCATCCGATGAGATCATCGAGGAGTATGTGGGAGCCAACATGGGTATCCAGATCCCGCTATTGGTTATTGACCGGAGAGCCGTCTCGGTCATGTCTGCATGTCTCCCGAACCCGTAGGGTCTACACACTTAAGGTTCGGTGATGCTAGGGTTGTATGAATATGAGTATGCAGCATGCCGAAAGTTGTTCGGAGTCCCGTATGAGATCCGGACGTCACGAGGAGTTCCAGAATGGTCCGGAGGTAAAGAATTATATATAGGAAGTGATGTTTCGACCATCGGGAAAGTTTCGGGATCACCCGGTATTGTACCGGGACCACCGGAAGGGTCCCGGGGGTCCACCGGGTGGGGCCACCTATCCCGGAGGGCCCCGTGGGCTGAAGTGGGAGGGGAACCAGCCCCTAGTGGGCTGGTGCGCCCCCCCTTGGCCCCCCCTGCGCCTAGGGTTGGAAACCCTAGGTGGGGGGGGGGGGGCGCACCACTTGCCTTGGGGGCACTCCACCCCCCTGGCCGCCGCCCCCTTGGGAGATTGCATCTCCCAGGGCCGGCGCCCCCCCTTGGTGGCCTATATAAAGGAGGGAAGGGGGGAGGGCAGCCGCACCCTGTGCATTGGCGCCTCCCTCCCCCTGCTACACCTTGTCCTCCTCCCGCAGTAGCTTGGCGAAGCCCTGCCAGAGTTCTGCTGCATCCACCACCACGCCGTTGTGCTACTGGATCATCATCAACCTCTCCTTCCCCCTTGCTGGATCAAGAAGGAGGAGACGTCATCCGCTCCGTACGTGTGTTGAACACGGAGGTGCTGTCCGTTCGGCACTTGGTCATCGGTGATTTGAATCATGGCGAGTACGACTCCATCATCACCGTTGCTTCCGCACGCGATCTACAGGTGGTATGTAGATGCAATATCTCTCCCATGACTCGTTTCTTAGATGAACTCATAGATGGATCTTGGTGAAACCGTAGGAAAATTTTAATTTTCTGCAACGTTCCCCAACACCCCCTTGCCTTGGGGGGCAAGGCAACCCCCCTGGCCGCCGCCCCCTCCTCAGATTGGATCTGAGGGGGCCGGCCCCCTCTCCCTTGCCCCTATATATATGTGGGGGGTGGGAGGGCAGCCGCACCCATGTTCTGGCGCAGCCCTCCCCCTCTCCCGCAGGTGCTTGGCGAAGCCCTGCAGGATTGCCACGCTCCTCCACCACCACCACGCCATTGTGCTGCTGATGGACGGAGTCTTCCTCAACCTCTCCCTCTCTCCTTGCTGGATCAAGGCATGGGAGACGTCACCGGGATGTATGTGTGTTGAACGCGGAGGTGCCGTCCGTTCGGCACTAGGATCTCCGGTGATTTGGATCACGACGAGTACGACTCCTTCAACCCTGTTCTCTTGAACGCTTCCGCTTAGCGATCTACAAGGGTATGTAGATGCACTCTCCTTCCCCTCGTTGCTGGTTTCTCCATAGATAGATCTTGGTGACACGTAGGAAAATTTTGAATTTCTGCTACGTTCCCCAACAAAGATGTCCCGAGTCTCACGGATGAACTCGATGAGCGCGCTTTCCTATTTAGGATCCATATTAGCCCCCACTGTGAACTGCTGAGATGCGTTGCGAGGGACAAAGTCAACCTGCTTAGTATCATCAGCCGACTTAAATTTCAACAAAGTGTCTTGCTCAGTGGTGGGCTTTTTCAAAGGAGTTATATCAGCTGGGTCAACATTATCCTTATAAAACTTAAGCTCCTTAGTAGCAAAAGCTGACTCTGCATAAGCCGAATCTCCTTCCTCACACTCCAAGGCGACTTTCCGATCACCATGGAATAGAATTGTGCCCTTACGCCCTGGCATCTTAAGCTGCAAATAAACATAACAAGGACATGCCATAAACTTGCCATAAGCCAGTCGTCCAAACAAGGCATGATATGGGCTGTTGATTTTGACTACTTCAAACCATAATGTTTCTACTCCGTAGTCATAATCATCACCGAAGGCGACTTCCAGGGAAATCTTTCTAACAGGATATGCCAACTTACCGAGCACCACACCATGGAAGATTGTGGAAGACGACTTAAGATCTTTGTCAGTTAAGTTCATCCGGTGGAAGGTGTCATAATACAAGATGTTGATACTACTACCACCATCCATAAGTACTTTATGAATTTATAACCCCCGACCTGAGGTGCTACCACCAATGCCAGATGACCTGGATTCTCAATCCGGGGCGGGTGATCCTCCCGACTCCATGTGATTGGATACTCTGACCATTGCAAGTATTGAGGCACCACCGGCTCAATTGTATTGAACGCGCGTTTATGCACTTTCTGATCTCGCTTGCAAAGACTTGTGGTGAAAACATATAACCCCGTGGTGTGACCCAGCCAGGAGGGGCTGGGTTACACTGTTGGCGACTCAAGAGAGAAAATCCTAAGTAGGCGCAAGAAGAGAGGATATGAAGACCGGGGACGGCTCACGAGGCGGGCCTATTGAAGGCCCAAGACCAGGCGATGGTGCTACAACCCGGAGATGTGAGCTGCCTGATGGCAACTTGCCTAGTAAGGCAAGGCGGCTTAGACCCCGAGTTGGACACGTTGTGTGATCCGTCTTGGACTCTTGTAAGCCCAGGGCCTCGACCCATGTATATAAAGGCGAGGCCTTGCAGTGGGTTAACTCAAGTAATAATCAATCGATAGATAGGTCAAGCGACTTTGCTCCCTTTGTAATCGATACTCAATCAATACCACACAAAGCAGGACGCGGGCTTTTACCTCATTGGTGAGGGGCCGGACCTGGGTAAACTTGTGTCTCTCGTCCCGTTCAACCCATTTGAGCTAACCTACGTTGCGATGGCTCCACACCTAAGTCCTTTTGCTAGGGCATCCACCATGACAAAACCACGACAGTTGGCGCCCACCATTGGGCCAGCACACGATGGTTTTGAGTTCTTGAAGAGCTCTTTCCCAGGGATCGAGGGATACGTCATTGGTAGGATGACCAAGAGTCACTGCGGCAAGCTCTACATCGACGACACTGGCTGGGGCCCCGAGGCTGACTCAATCGAGTACGGGTACCGGGCCCCTTCGGTGGGATTGACGTCTTCTTTGGCAAAATCAGCGAATCTGAGCCTGAGCCGGACATATCCACCAACCTCATTGAGTCGACTCAGTGTGTGCAACCCGCTCGGGCTCAAACCGGCCGGAAACATGTCTTCAGTGGTTTCTTACATGGCGAGGTTCTCACAGAAGATTCTATATCTGGAGGAGAGACTGCCATCTACTGAAGTGATGAGTCCTCTACCGGAGAGACAAAATCGATCTATCAGCTTCAAGACGGTGGACTTGGGGGCTATTCCAATGGCGACAGTATTCCGGACTCCTATAAGCCGACCGCCTGGGCTGCGATCTTCATGGTCGACACATGGTCGGATATCAATTCATAAACAACTGCATCTATGATACTTGGACCAACTGTCATGACAACAGCTGTGACTAGCGACTCTGCTCAGCCACCGGCTCAAGTTCTGTCTGAACTCTTGGGCGCTTTGACAACCCTGTTAGCAACAGAGGTTACGGCAGCAAATCAAACGCAGCATAATGCTGATGTTGCAAAGGTGCGAGATGAGATAGCCAAGGCCGAAGAGGATCTTAATGCGGAGAATGCCAGGATGGCCGTGGAGAGGGCTCTGACGGATATCGAGTCACAACATATAAGGGCGGAGGCCTTTCGCCTAAGTTTGGATCAGGATGCCTCCAACGCTGTTCTTCGTAGGAGACACCAAGCTCGCCCACCTTTGCAGTATGAGGCACGGAACTTGTTTAACACACTTGGGGCAGGGCCAAGTAACCCGGCAGTTACGACCCGGGTTGCAGAGGCACCAGGGAGCAGCATGGCGGCTCATCCTTGACTGCTAGACCCGCCCTGTAGGGATCAGACCCTGCCTCAATAGTTTTGAACACCACATGGTCACTATTCTAACCCGGTGGATAACATGTTAGCAGCAGCAACCCAGCTGGCGACGATTCCAATCGAAGGAGAGTCACCGGAGGCATTTGAAACCCGGACCATGGTTGAATTACCTTGAACAGTTGTTGCATAGCACGTGGCTTTCTCGTATAGTCATGATCGTGTTTGTTCAACCCCTCGCCAAAGTCGCAGTTACAGCCGGCATATTGAATTGCTGGCAGTTTCCAGTAGCGAGCAACATCGTAACCCGCCTCATAATGATGACCTCCCCATGGGAATAACCCGCCCCTTACTCATGCTCAGGCGATTGTGGATGATGCCAGAGCTGGCCGAGAGTCGTAGGTTGTAGGGTGGCTCAACTGGGGGCTTATAAGCAGCCTCGGGTGACCCCTTCGGCATTAGTAGGGGATGGTGTTATTTCCAGGTCTATTGGGGTGCCTTGTTTAGTACCAGATTTACGTAATGAACATCCGCCTAAGGATTTCAAGGGTCCTCGCAAGGTGGCTAACTATACAGCTGATCTCCCCCATGAGGCCTGGATTAAGAGTTATGAGTTAGCCATGGAGATGCTGGATGTCAATGATGCTGTATGTGCCAAATATCTTATTATGATGTTGGATGGACTAGCTCAAACCTGGTTAAAAGGATTGCCTGCCAACTCCCTCAATTCATTGCCAGAGTTGAAGGTGCAGTTCATTCAGAATTTTAAAGGAACGTGCAAGCAGCCTTTGACGATTATCGATCTTGATAACTGTGTGCAGCATGAAGATGAGTCGGCTCATCATTGGGTCCGGCGGGTCTTGGCTATTATGCACTCTTCAGACAGTATTGCGGCGGGTCAGGCAGTTCTGGTTTTGGAAAAGAACTATCTCTTTACCCCCCCTTAAGTAGAAGCTTGGGCGACTTAAACATGATTGTGATGACACGTGTGAGCTTATGGCGGATCTCATTAAATACGCCGACTCTGATACCACTAAGGACCCTGGATCTGATGAGGAGAAATCCAACATGGGCAGGAAAGGTGGTAATGGTAAGGGTCAGCAGCAGAATATGGTAGGACCCAATGGAAACAACCAGGGTAACAGTGGCAAGCGCAGACACCCCGATGGCGGGTCAGATCTCGTAGCTAACACCAACACTGGACATAAAAACCAGTGCCGTAACGGTAATGGTAAGCCATCCTTTGGAGGAAAAAACTTTAATATAGAGGCAATGATGAATGAACCTTGCCCAAAACACATTATGCCTAATAAGCCGGCGACTCATGCTTGGAAGGACTGTTTATCATGCAAGAGTATAGGAATTACAGTTCTAACCAGAATCATGGTAACAATAATGGCCCGCCCGGCAAATCAAGATGCGGTTCACAGGGGCACGACCTCGGTGGCGGCAGCTCAAATTCTGGTTATCAAGGACAGAGCAGTCAGGGCGGTTATATCCCTAACAATGTGGATTCCCATGATATTATTCCGTTGCCTACACTTTCTTTGTTTGATTCTATTGCTAGGGGTGGATACTGGATCATGCCTGAGGACATTATTTCCTACTGGAACGCCCAGGTAGAGGCAGAGGAGGAGCCTCAGGAGTGATACGCTCAGGTGCCCGCTCCACAACACTTCAACGTGGGACCGGATGGCTACTACGAGTGGTGATTATCAAGCTAGGCCAAAAGCCTATGCTTGTGTAGTACGTATTTCCACCGACGTTACATTCATGTTCACACATTTCATTCCAGTTGTCAGTGTTCACACTTTTTCAATGCAGTATCCATGCTAGATTTATTTTCTCGCTTTCTTCTTGTGCGCTTGAAAAACTTTGAGAATACCCGAAAATATTTCCTGCTTCTTTTCGATTTTTCTTTCTAGTTTAATTAGTTGTAGTATTAAAAATAAAACCCCAAAAGATTTCTCGCTTCTTCTTTTGCTTGTTGGGAGCTTTCTCATGTAAGTAGTTTTTCTCGTTTTTTGTTTCCCGTTCTATAGTTTGCTTTCTTCAAGAAAAAAAATAAAAACTCCAAAAATATTTTAGTGTGTTTCTCTAAATTTCTTTTTTTTGAGTCATACCTAGGAGAAGACCGCGATGAAAATGTTGAGTGGCTCTCATACGCATTATTGTTGATCTAACAAAGAGCCCAAATTGCTTCATCTTCTCCTTTTGAATAGAATGTTTGCAGATTCCAGCTTAGTTTAGGACAATCTTGCACTACTAATATTTTCATATCATTTGGTCGTGCAACTGAAAGGCAGTAATGACGATATTTGATGAACTGACTGTGGCAGAGAGAAATGGGTATGAACTCAACTTGTCATGTTTTCGTAAATATGTTTAACCCAGTATCCATTATTCAACATGTTATGATCAAACATGTTTGCAATGAAAATTAAAGATTATGGTTTCTCATGCCATACTTAAGTAGCTAGAAGTGGATAATGGTTTATCTTGGATGTCAACATTGCGTTAAAATGATTGTAATGTTGTATGATGATATGGTATCCTCCTCTGAACGTTTCAAGTGGCTTGACTTGGCACATGGTCATGCATGTAGTTGAATCAAAGCCAACATATAGCCTCTATGATATTTATGTTCATGGTGTTCATATCCTACCCATGCTAGTATCCAATATTCTTTATGCATAATGCATGTTCATGACCGTTTTTGCTCCCTAGTTTGCCGCTTCCCAATCTATTTGCTAGCCTTTGCATGTACTAAGCGGGAATACTACTTGTGCATCAAAATCCTAAAACCCAAGTTATTCCTGATGAGTCCACTATATCTACCTATATACGGTATTACCCTACCGTTCTAAGTAAATTTGCATCGGCCACCTCTAAACACTTCAAATAAATAACTGTTTTTGTGTGCCTGGATTGTTCATAGATCGACATGGGGTAGTCGGTTTCTTCCATGCTAAGCGGGTTATTCTCATGATGAGTGTTTATTAACTCGTCCTTGCACGGAGGGGTGGTAATAGGATGCCCAGTCCCGAAATAAAAAATTGCAAATAATTAAACAAAACTCCCCCAGGATTGTTGTTGGTATGGACGGTACCAGTGGATTCGGCTAGCCGGGGAGTGTGTTTGTTGGTGGAAGGGGAGTAAACCTTTACTTTTATTGCTTGGGAACCGCCACTAATGTGTTTAACATGGAAGATATTGATAACTTCCTGTCATGACGTAAACAGGAAGGGTGCAGTTCCCAAAATTTTATTACCTCTGTTTTAATCTGAGCTCTGACACCGCCGCAAATCCTTCCTTCCCCCTGCGAAGGGACTATCTATTTAATTTTGTGTTGAGTAATCACCTTCTCAAATAAGCGCCAGATTCTGATAGCACTATTGTCATCCTCATGCATTGTGTATAGTTAGTGTTGGATGCATCATGACTGGATCTTTTCTACCATGAATTGCAATGTTTAGTTGCTGCTTGAACTTTGGAGGTGCTCTGCATTTATGTTTTGCGGTCTCAGAAAGGGCTAGCCAGATACCACTTTTGTCATATTATATCACAATTGTTTGACAAAGTGTTGGAATTTGAGATCTCTTATTATTGCTTGCTAGTTGATTATTCCATTGATATGAGTTAATATATTTTAAGAGTTATTGCTGACATGGTTAGTCACGATCTTTGCTAAAAACATGGGCGCTACATACTTAAGATTATTTATGTAAACAAGAACAAAAGAGTTCATAAAAGGTTTTCTTTTACACTTTCATTTTGTCAATTGAATTGCTTGAGGACAAGCAAGGGTTTAAGCCTTGGGAGTTGATACGTCTTCATTGTATCTACTTTTCCTAACGCTTTTGCTCTTGTTTTGGACTCTAATTTGCATGATTTGAATGAAACTAACCCGGACTGACGTTGTTTTTAGTAGAACTACCATGGTGTTGTTTTTGTGCAGACATAGAAGTTCTTGGAATGGAATGGAACTTTTTGAAAATTATTTCAGAATATATAAATAATATTGGAGCCAAGAACCACCGGAGGGGCCCCCTGGGTGAGCATAACCCACCAGGGTGTGCACCCTCCAGGCACGCCCAGGTGGGTTATGCCCACCTGGTAGCCCCGCAGACCCTATCTCCAACTCCTTACATACCCATATTCAGAGAAAAAATAGGGAGGAAGAATTATCGTGTTTCACGATACAGAGCCGTCACCACCTCCTGTTCTTCATCGGGAGGCCAAATCCGGAGTCCGTTCAGGGCTCCAAAGAGGGGGATCTTTGATCTTCGTCATCACCAACCCTCCTTCATCACCAATTCCATGATGCTCCCCACTGTGAGTGAGTAATTCCTTTGTAGCACAACTACAGGATGGTCCAAACGCGGTAGTCAAATCAGAGACCCTTTGACGAAACTGTGTGTGATGCATCAATCACAAATGGTGATGTAATAAAACCGTCAAAAAAGATGCAAAAAGTTTTGCCATGGCATCGACATCAAACACGGTTCATATTAGATTTGCGTGTGCGATGAGTGGAAAATGTTTAATTCAAAAGAACTGTTTGCGATGATAACAACAGAAACGGGCAGACAGATGAGGGTGTGTGCGATATATGACATACAGTTCACTAGGATGAACTGTGTGTGATTAAGAAACACAATGGAAATGGTTCAACTAAACAAGATGTGTGATACGTGGGAAACAGGTCCATAATCAGAAATGTGCGAAGACCAATAATAACACAGACGATTGCTGCTAATAAGCCGTGAGATTTGCTATGTCTACAGAAGAATAACATGTATATATATATATATATATATATATATATATATATATATATAAAAAACTTAGATAAACATCCAATTACATGAGTGACTCTATAGATCATTCGCACACACCTCAATAAACAATTGCATGCATTCTAAAGTAGGAGAAATGATCGTCTAGTCATCTACTTCTTGTGACGCTCTTGCCACTGCTCTGTGGCTCAATCCCTCATATGGGGCATGAAGAAGACACTTCCTCATGTCAATGATTCACCTGTACAGCTCGTAGCTTGTGTACACGTCCTTAGCCGTATACTTGACGTGTTGTTCATCCAGTCTCTCATGCCAAACACTGTGCCAGGCGTTCTTGTCCTTCTTTCTCTCATCCTTCATCTTCATGTAGTATGGGTCGATGATGACCGAGGCAAGGTCAACCAGGGAGTTTAGTTTGTTGTGGTCGCTACCCCAGACCTTGTAGTAGTCCTGGATGTTGACAAGATTCCAACATTTCAAGCCCGAAACCTTGAGCACTTTTAGATCATTGGTGGTGTCCGCCATAGCGAAATTGTAGTCGGAGCTGTTGATAAACCTGGAGAAACGGTCGCAAGGCCTTGTGGCCAGGTGGTAGTGGTAGACGAGGATGTCATGTCACATGCACAACTAGGCGACGACAACATTCTGATCATGCCCGGCACGGCCGATGGTGTACTCGAGGTCGAAGCTGACCACTTGGTACTTGTCCTCGGCAAGGAACAACTCCATATTTTGGATGGAGCTCTCCATCGACACTGGATCATTCGTGTACACCACCGAGAGGGCCTTCCCCCTCACGTGGGTGTCCACTACGTGATGCGTGGTGAACTTCTCGCCGTTGTCGTCGTCGGCCGCTGGGAGCGCGATTAGAGCCACGGGGATCGCCATTGGAGCTACGGGGATGTCCTCTCTGTATGTGTCGTCATGGGTGCGCTTATTGTGTCATGTGATGCGAGAGATGAAGGTAAATGGCCGCAAGAATAAATGGGGGCCGGGCGGCCTAGATTCTCGGCGCATCCACACGGCAGTTTTTCAGCGGGTAACTGCATTGTCGCGCCACGCCCGACGCAACTGCATGCACACGAACATGCATGATCATGCGCCGGCCCCAAACACTGGCAGCACGCATGGAGGGACAAGGGAAGAGCGCCTGGAGGGACGCGATAGCAGAGCACGCGCGGTAGGACGTGAGCAGAGCGCACCGTGGCCGCCTCAACCACACGCAACCACATGCATAGAGCAGTTGAACACGCAGGAAATGGTGGCCTACAAGCCGGCTGACACTTGCGTCACTGCGTACAGAGTGGCCGTGTGCTACTACCTCCGTCTTGGTGTATAGTACCCTTTATATTCGGTGCCATACTTTGCCCTCAAATTTAACCAACAAAATGTTACTGCATGTTATAAAAATTATATAATTGCAAACTATGTTCAAATACGAATCCAACTATACAATCTTTGGCGACATGCATTCGTATTTTATTAGTTAAATCCTCCATATAAACCAGGATGGTGGTATAGTAGGTAGTTAAATCGCAAACGTTTTTTACTAATTGTATGTGTACGTGGCCTTTAGTCCTCCTCTCGCACGTCTTGTCACTCCGCTGCCGTAGTAGGCTTACAACGCAAGCTTGCACAGCGCATGGGGGCGTTCTTTTGGTCAAATGGTGGCGCCAATGAATCGTCGGTGAGCCCGTTCCCGTGCAACCTTGCAGGTTCCCACGCAAGCTTCCTGCCCGACTCGGTGAAATCCCCAAAAATCCCAATGCTTACCGACCTACTATATAAACCCTCACTATCGGCGAGTCCCGCGTCGCATTTCCCCTCTCTCACTGTAAATTATCTCATCTACTTCTCCCACAATCACCAATGGCACCGGTTTGTCGTCGTCGCTCAGCCACTCCGCCGCCATCAGTGGGCAGCTCCATCTGGGAGGCTACACCGCGATGGCGGTGCAGTCCCCGGCGTAGTGTAGTGCGCGTGTCATGCCTGTTGGGTGTGCGCAGATTACCCACCACACGCTCCGCCGCTGCGGCCCGTCAATGTTGCCAGCCGCCATTGCCGCCACACCACCGTCGAAAGCCAGGGCCATCACCCGCTCCGCCGGCGTGGCCCGATGGTGGGAGGTTACCATCGTGGCCGCCACCCCACAGCCAGCCACCATGGCCATCACCCGCTCCGCCCCCGCGGCCCAAGGGCGGGAGGTGGTGGTCGTGGCCGCCACCCCATCATCGGCCGCCGTGGCCGCCAGCACACCATCGACCGCCGGGGTCATTACCCGCTCCTCCACTGCTGCCCGAAGACGGTAGGCGGAGGTGGATGCCTGCACTACAAAAAAAGACACATCCGTGACATTTTGGGCCGAATGAATTTTTTTCTATCATGCTTATGACACTTCTATGACGATAATTGTGACAAAACCCGGTATCATCATAGATGTGGTGGGCTTCTACTTCCATGACAATAAATCATGACAGAAAATGGGCTTTTTGTCCTGGGCGGGCCGGAGACGCAGCTGCATGACATTCTTTGGGCCATCCATGACGGAAAAAACCATGGTAGAAGCGAGGGCGAGGAAAATATCGAGGAGTTCCCGGTTACGACGGGTGGTCGGGGCCGAGCGATACACGGAGGGATTGCATGTTTCTCTCATGCACGTACATGCGTGGGTGCGAGGCGTTGGGCTCTAACTCAACCCGAGCGAGGCGTTCGCCTACTGAACCCGAGCGATTGCACTAGCTATGCATTACTGAACCCGAGCGGTCGATCCCTTCCTGTTAACTGAACCCGATCAAGCAATTCCTTTGCTAGTGCTGCTAACTGAAGCCGATCGACCTGATGCCTCTTGATGAACAGTTAACATTGTTGGGGGTTGGATGAGCAGTTTCCGGTGGGGGTTGGATGAACAGGACCCCATGGGGGTAGAGGCCGTTGCCGCTGGATGAACAGGACCCCGATCAAGCCGGTTGGGGGTGGATGAATAGGACCCTGTGGAGGGCTAGTTGAACAGTAGCTGGTGGAGGGCTAGATGAATAGTAGCCCATGGATGACCAATAGCTGGTGGAGGCAGGAGGGATACGTCGTGGATGAACAGTCACAGGAGGAGGCTGGTGGAGGTCGACGGTGGATGAACAATAGCCCGTGGGGGCTAGAGCGAGGCAGTAGATGGTGGATCAATAGTAGCCCGTGGAGTCCCGTTTTGCGGTACGCCACACCCCTCCCGATGAACATGACCCCTATTTCGACCGTAGGAGGTCGAAGAGAAGTCCGTTTCCTCTGTTTTTCGGTACGCTACCCTCCTCCCGATCACAACACCCCATTTTGACCGTAGGAGCTCGAACACAAGTCCGTTTCCTCCATTTTGCGGTATGCCAGACCCTTCTCGATGAACAGGACCCCGTTTCGACCATACGCGGTTGAACACAAGGCCATTTTCCTCCGTTTTGCGGTACGCCAGACCCCGTTCCGGCTGTTCCATCCAAGCTAGTTGGCTCCCATTGAACACGACCCATTTCGACCCAGTCTGTTGCCTCCCGATGAACAGGACATGTTCCGACCCAGTCACTTGGCTCCCGACGAACACGATGTTGTTTCCTCTGTTACGACCCAGCCGGTTGGCTACCGATGAACAGGACGCCGTTGCTGCCCTCTAGTGCCTCTCCATGTACATGAGCCCTGGCCATATGTATGCGCTAGTAGGCGTTCGAGACCCCACCCGTATGTACCTACATACGTGTACATGATATAGACGGGACTGCCTGAACAGTTTGTATGTACACGTTTGCGACCAGAATGACAACGTTATGTAGCTTCGACGAGGTGGGTCCCGGCTGTCAGGGAGGATAAGGAGGCACTTCCTTGCGTGCGAAGATGTAGCTGGTGGGTTCGAGCTGATAGGGGGAGGATTATTTTTTTGTGCGTAATAAGGAGGCACTTCCTTCCGTGCGAAGATGTAGCTGGTGGGTCCATTTGTCAGCCTCACCGCGTACAGTCCTCTTCCGATGGCTGTCATTCGTTAACCACGTTGACCATGCCGCACGGACAGCACCAGGCGGTGTATGATGGTGAGGCAGGGAACGATGCGGAGCATAGTATGAGGGTTGACTAGTTCGGCTGCGGTGTGAGGCTGCCGTCACCGCAGAATAATAGGGGGTGGGTAAGTAGAGGGATGGCCTGGTGAGCGGTGGGAGTAGTAGGGGCGGTGAGGCCTCCACGGCAGCACAGCCGGCCCCGGGAGGCAGGAGCACATGGTTGTTTGGATGACTGGAGCAAGAAAATCAGAGGTTGAAGAAGCAGGAGGACCGCTGGATGTTAACAATCGAGCGGTCACTGGTGATAGAATCGTTTGTTGACTAAGTTGACAAAGGCCTACATACGCGTTAACTTAGTAGGGCCACAAGTCTGCCTCCAGATCTGGTGGGCCCTAATTTTCATGGGGAGCACTCGTTATTTTTCGCTTAATAAGAAGGCACTTTCTTCCGTGCCAAGATATAGCTGGTGGGTCCCAGCTATCATTGGGTGGTACTTTCTTGTGTGTGGCCATGGACCATGTGGGTCCTAACTGTCAGCCTCTCCATGTACATCCCTCTTCCGATGTTGTCATTTGTTGACAACATTGACCATGCCGTGCCGAGAACACCAGCTCGATGGACGACGGGGAGACCCAGGAAGGGAATGACCCGGAGGCGATGAAGCCATAGTAGTGGAGGGATGTGGGTGAGTAGAGGGATGGCCTGGCCAGCGGTGGGAGTAGTAGGGGGCGGTGAGGCCTGCACGTCAGCACATCCGGCCATGGGAGGCGGGAGGAGGCAGTCCCACTGGCGCTGGATTTGGCGGCTGGAGCAAGAAGATCAGAGATTGAAGAAGCACGACGGTCATTGGATTGACATCCAATGGTTACGTCTGTTGACTTATAAGTAAAAAAATCTGGCATACGCATCAACTTAATAGGCCCACAAGTCAGACAATTCCCTATTTTTTAATAATTTACAGCTCATTGTAACTTCTTATGCAATTTATTGTAGTCCTTTTTTTTGTTGGCCAGAGCCAGGGTTAAAAATTTAAACGAAATTTCGCATATTTCGGTGGGGTCCAAACTATTTTTAATACCGAAATGTCGGGCCAGATTTAAAGTACTTTGAAGATATACTTAAATTAGGTTAAAGCCCAATGAAATTGGAATATGAAAATGTGAAAAAATTCAGAAATTATAAAGTAATTGCCAATTTCTCGTCAGTTTTTATATATTTACAGCCCATTTCATATTACTTTCAAGATTTGCAGGCGCCTTGAAAGAGTTTCAGACCATCAGGGCATAGAAAAATAAGTAGGCCCGGATTGGGTATTCTTCAGAAAAAATAAACCGGGCTCATTTTTAGAAAGGAAAATAGCTGAGCTGGTCGTGTGGTGAACGTAAAATATAAGCCTGGGCTACACGGGCCACAACCCAGTTGAAACCCTACTCCGTCTCAACAATAACAAAGAAAATGCTGCTCGAGCAACTACGTCCCAGGTCTCAGCCGATCTTGTGTTGTTCTCTTGTCTATTGACTATATACGTTGACAATATCGTGGGTCCCAAATGTTAGGAAACCACTAGGACGAAGCATTTTCTTTTTCTAGACACTGACAATGGAGAATATAAAAAATGAGTAACTTACTTGCTTATGGCCATGGACATGATGGGTCCCTTCTGTCATCCTCTCCACGTACAATCCACTCCCGATGCCTCTTGTTTGTTGACCATGTTGACAAATTGAGAGGGTAGCGCCACGGCGAGTGCACCAAAGCGCCCGGAGGATGACAGCGAGGCCTCTGAAACCAGCGTTAACGATTCAGGATACGGTGGGGCGGTGATCGTGCGCTGAGGTGCAACCAGCCATGGGAGGCGGAAGCAGGCGGCCCCTCCAGCGCCGGTTGGGTTTTGGCGGCTGGAAGAAGACAAGACTGAAGAAACACGAGAGACTGTAAAGCAGCAGGAGTACTTAACAACCTTAACTGCCAGTAGGGGCACTTAACAACCATAGCTGAAAGCAGTATGAGTACTTATACAGGTTCAACCATACAAAGCACGCGTCGAACAGTGCTACTTTTCCTATAGTTAAACAAGGTTGAGGCCACCAAAGCCCCAGGAGAAGGCCCAGGCACCACCTCGCTCATCCACAACCTTCTGAAAGCGGCTTCATCTCACAATGTGGTCAATAAATAGGATATTCACTTTAGAGCCATGGAGAAGCATGGGCATAACCTTTTGTCCGATTCTCCAAGATGGACGATCCTTCATTATTTGAGACCACCCATGAATAAGTATATTTTCACCTCCAAGGGGAATGGAGTAGGTCGACATAAACATCATGTTGTGACCAAGCGCAAGTCTGACCCGACCATGGTCAGGCATCTGTATAGGAACAATAGAACTGGGCAGTTTTTGTTTCAAGAAGATCACAACTATAAAACTATGTCTCACAAGAGTTTATGAACAACATATATAACAAAAAACAGCTCGTACCATAAGTTTCTGGACACAGCTGGACCTTTTAAACGTGTGCAGCAGTGGCACACATATCCCACGTGGCCTTCCACCATTGAAACGGCCCACAAGGACCACAAGACGATTAATAAAGTGTAGGAACTTGTGGATGTCGTCCCATTCAACTTCAGTGCCATCAATAACAGTCAAGTTCTTATAGAATAACAAACGAGTAGCATGCTTAACTTTGAAATAACCTACACATGTCACCAACTATAAGAAATATTAGTTAGAAGTAGCATCTTCAAGAGAGAAGGGAATCACAAATCGTTGCTACTTCTAAAGTTAAATTGTGATTAGTTAGACAGAATAGGTGGATTAAGGAGTAATCGAGGCAACAAGAAGAACCATACACAAAACTAACATGGATGAACTACTGGAATGATGTCGGGGTGGAAGATCACAGTGAAGATGAGACCAGGTTCTGCTATTTCCATCAACATTCGTGCGCCAACTTTCAGTCCATAACACTTGAGAAAGTTTATCCAAGTTCGGCCATAAAAAAAGGAGCGATCTTCTTGGTTCATGAACCCAACTCAGAACTTACATCCATGGCTTGCCTTCAATGTGACCATTAAACTGGTGTATTCAGTTATGGCAAGGCCGACCATCTTGAGTACATGTGTTTTGGCAAAGCAAGGAATGCACTACAGGAAAAATAATATGAGAACACAATGTATTCGCTATCCAAATCTAGAAATAATTTCCTCCTTCACGTCAGTGTTGACCATGGTACTAATACCTTTTATCCAAATATCGGAATCCAAATTTCCAAATTAGTCGGTAGCATGTTGAAAAACCCCAACCCTCCTGGATAGAACAGAGGATTCTAGGAACATACTATGCACGTTTTAAAATCCTGTGTTGGGATGAGAAGGAACAAGTGTGGCGTCTCGCCAAGGGTGCAGAAAAACCTGTAGGGTCCTCACACTTTGGGCACTGCAAATGAAACATACTAGATTCAGTAGGAAGAAAAACACATCAACAACGGTGGCTGCCATCCTAGGATTACCTGCGACCAAGGGACTTGGATTTATCGGGGATGGATGAAGAATTCGTACCTGGTTCTCCATGAGAAAACCCTATGCAATCACCGAGAGGGGTTTTTCTCTGAACAAGCAGATGAGGGAGAAGGGGATTCAAGCTGAGTCAGAGAGGAGGTTTTCTCTGAACCAGAAGATGAGGGAGAAGGGGATTCATGCCCAGCAAAATATTGCTGCTTCGTCCGTCTAGCTTACTACTAAAGCTGGAAAGGTGAGGTGTTTTGTGATTTGAAGGCTCATTGGGAATTACTGCGACGCTACGACTGGGGTGAGTCTACCATGCCGTTGTGCACTCTAATTTGGTGCATGCCATGTGGACCCGTTGTGGAATGCCCCACATATCCGTGAAAGGAAGCATAAAGGCAGGAGTAAGTAGTTACACATAAATATTTTTTTTGACACAGAGATACTCCCTCTGTAAATAAATATAAAAATCTTTTATATCACAACTTTACACATAAGAAAAATCAAGGGGAATATATATAACATAATATGGGTGTTCAGCTGAGAATATAATACCCAGACATGCTCATGATTCTAGACTTTGGGCCACAGGCCCATGGGCCTGCATGTTTGGCGGTCCATGTGTTCTACCTCAGTGCATTTCATATTGCAAGCGATCGGTACGGCGCAGGTTTTAGATGCTGTTGCAAGGAGAATACAGAAAATTGAATACAGCATGACATCTGTTAGAATGAAATCGAATGTTAGTTCCTAACCAGCAATCCGAGTCGCAATTCTATCAACAATATCCTACGTGTTAAATAACACTATAGTACTACTTATACACATAGGACACTTGTTTCACCATGCCATATTATTACATCAAAATCTCTTGTAGGATAGATCAGTTCGGTAGTTGTGTGCTACTACTGAAGAATTTCAAAGTTGATTTGGACCAGCTCTCCTTGTTGAGAAAGTTCGATTTTGACATCATCCCCTACCACAAGATTTGATTTAGATTTGAACCTTGACAATTGAGGGAGTCCTGGATTAAGGGGTTCTCGGACGGCCGGACTACATAGCATGGACCAGACTATTGGGCTATGAAGATACAAGAAAGAAGACTTCGTCTCGTGTCCGGATGGGACTCTCCTTGGCGTGGAAGGCAAGCTTGGTGTTCCGATATGTACATTCCTTTCTCTGTAACCGACTTTGTACAACCCTAGCCCCCTTTGGTGTGTATATAAACCGGAGGGCTTAGTCCATAGAGGTAATCATAATCATATAGGCCAGACTTCTAGGGTTTTAGCCATTACGATCTAGTGGTAGATCAATTCTTGTAATACTCATATTCATCAAGATCAATCAAGCAGGGAGTAGGGTATTACCTCCATAGAGAGGGCCCGAACCTGGGTAAACATCGTGTCCCCCTTCACCTGTTACCATCGACCTTAGACACACAGTTCGGGACCCCCTACCCGAGATCCGCCGGTTTTGACACCGACATTGGTGCTTTCATTGAGAGTTCCGTTATGTTGTCACCAAAAGGTTTGATGGCTCCGTCAATTATCTACAACAATACAGTACAGGGGGAGGTTTTCCTCCCCGGACAGATCTTCGTATTCAGCAGCTTTGCACTGCGGGCCATCTCGCTTGGCCATCTAGAGCAGATCAACAGCTACGCCCCTGGCCATCAGGTCTGGTTTGGAAGCTTGAATTACGTGGCCAATATCCGTGGAGACATGATCTTCGACGGATTCGAGCTCATGACTGCCGCTCCCCACCACCACAATGAACATGACCTAAATCTGTCATCGGACCGTGCTCAGGAGATAGCGCCAGTAACTGCTTTGGCCATAGATCCGGTGCAGATTGCACCATCCGAGGATGGGAAGCTCAACCCCTCCATGGAGGCCGCAGACCCAGCGGTGTTGGAGCCACACACAGATCCCACGTTGAGCAGGGCCCGTATCAGTGGAACCTCGGACTCGTCTCCGACTATAGGTTCCGAACCACGTGCATCCGCGCCCATCGAACCTGATCAGGTGCCGATCGTTGAGTTCAGCTCCACAGACATCTTCCGGCACTCGCCTTTTGGCTATGTGCTAAACTCATTAAAATCCCTCTCCTTATCAGGAGAATCTCAGCCGAACTATATCCGGTTTGAATTGGATGCTGATGGCGGAGAATTCCGCTTCCCACCCACCACCCACTTCATAGCCACTGTCGAAGACTTAACCGACATGCTTGATTACGACTCTGAAGACATCGACGGTATGGACGACGATGCCGGAGAGGAGCAGGCACAAAAACCACCGCTTACAGGGCGCTGGACAACCACCTCCTTGTATGACATATACATGGTGGATACACCCAAAGAGAACAACGGCGACAATGAAAAGGATCCAGTCAAGGATAAACCTCCTGAGATACAGCCAAAGCACCGACGTCAGCAGCGCCGCTCTAAACCACGCCGTGGAAAAAACAGCAATACCGGCACAAGAGAAAATAATACTCCAAACGACGCTGAAGACAATGAAGACCCTGTTGAGCCAACCTCCGAATAGGACGAACGGGAAGATGGGCGAGTTAGCCCTGATGAACTTGCCATGAATGAAGACTTGGAGGACAGTAACTACCTTCCGCTCTCCGAGGACGAGGTGAGCCTCGGCGACGAAGACTTTATCATGCCTGAGGAGCCCACCGATCAGGAGCACTTTAAGCGCCGGCTAATAGCCACTACAAGGAGCCTGAAAAAGAAGCAACAACAACTTCAAGCTGATCAAGATCTGCTCAACAATAGATGGACTAATGTCCTAGCAGCCGAAGAATACGGCCTCGAGCGCCCAACCAAAAGTTACCCAAAGCGCAAACTGTTACCTCAATTCGATGACGAGGTGCTGGAGCCCGTCCTACCAGCGCATAATGCAGCTGACCGACCACCACATGACCGGGACAAAGCGGCAACTCGGGTCGAACACCAGCCCGCACTACCTTGCCGTAAAAACAGAAACACAACAACTAGGGGATACACATATGGCCTGCGGCATGACCTGGAAAATAGAGCAGGTCAGACCAGATCGATCTATGGATCGCGGGGGCATGCCCTGATGTGCGACGATGGCCATCCGGCCGGACGTGACAAACATAATCACGCCTAGACCGAAGACCGCAGACGAACTCCATCCAAGCTACGTCACGACTTGGCCCGATATAGAGGTGCCGCACACCCCCTTTGCTTCATTGATGAAGTAATGGAACATGAATTAATGGAAGGGTTTAAACCCATGAACACCGAGTCATATGATGGGAAAACAGACCCTGTGGTATGGATTGAGGATTTTCTTCTCCATATTCATATGGCCCGTGGTGATGATGTTCACGCCATCAAATACCTCCCGCTAAAACTCAAGGGACCATCTTGACACTGGTTGAACAGTCTGCCCGAAAACTCCATTGGCAGTTGGGAGGACTTGGAAGATGCCTTCCTCGACAACTTCCAAGGTACATATGTTCGACCTCCGGATGCCAACGACTTAAGTCACATAGTCCAATAGCCTGGAGAGTCGGCTAGGAAATGCTGGACTAGATTCTTAACTAAGAAAACTAGATCGTCGACTGTCCGGATGCCGAAGACCTAGCGGCCTTTAAACATAGCACCATGACGAATGGCTCGCCCGACACCTCGGCCAAGAAAAGTCGAAGTCCATGGCAGCCCTTACGACGCTTATGACCCACTTCTGCACGGGCGAGGATAGCTGGCTGGCCTAAAGCAATAACAATACAAGCGAACCTGGCACTTCTAAATCCAGAAACAGCAACGGCAAGCCCTTACGCAACAGACACAAGTGTCGAAGCAACGGTGACAACACCGAAGACACGACGGTCAACATCTGATTCAGTGGCTCTAAGTATGGTCAGCGGAACAAGCCATACAAAAGAAACAATCTGGGCCCGTCCAGTTTGGAATGCATACTCAATCGTCCATGTAAAATCCACAACACTCGTGATAAACCAGCCAATCATACCAACAGAGAATGTTGGGTTTTTAAACAGGCCGACAAGTTAAATGCCGAGAACAAGGAGAAGGGGTCGCAAAGCAAGGACGATGACGATGAGCCCCGACCATCAAACATAGGGGGACAGAAGAAGTTTTCCCCCCAAGTTAAAATGGTGATGATATACGCTACCCATATCCCCAAGAGGGAGCGCAAGCGCGCGCTCAGGGACGTCTACGCGATGGATCCAGTCGCCCCAAAGTTCATCCCATGGTCGTCTTGCCCGATCACTTTTGATCGAAGGGACCATCTGACCAATATCTGTCATGGCGGTTCAGCCGCATTGGTCCTCGACCCAATCATTGATGGATTCCATCTTACGCGAGTCCTCATGGACAGTCGTAGCAGCCTGAACCCGCTCTATCAGGATATAGTGCGCAAAATGGGTATTGATCCCTCAAAGGATCAAGCTCACAAAAACCACCTTTAAAGGTGTCATACCAGGTGTAGAGGCCCGCTGTATGGGCTCAATCACACTGGAGGTGGTCTTCGGATCTCCGGACAACTTCCGAAGCGAGGAGTTGATCTTCAATATCATCCCCTTCCGCAGTGGCTATCACGCACTTCTCGGACGAACCACGTTCGCTCAATTCAAAGCGGTGCCACACTACACTTATCTCAAGCTCAAGATGCCTGGACCACGTGGTGTCATAACAGCCAATGGAAACACAGAACGCTCCCTCTGTACCGAGGAGCACACCGCCGTCCTCGCAGTAGAAGCACAGAGCGGACTTTTCAGGCAACACCTTAATTCGGCGGCAAAGCTCCTAGACACTATCAAACAAGTCCGAGCTACCCTACAGCAGGATAGTCCAGCTCGTTAAGAGCTTGACTAGCAATTCGGCCTCCGTCCTAGTCCCGACCAAACCACGACATTTGTACCACGCATACATAACTACGCACTCAAAATACCATGGGCATAGACGGAGGCACAGCTAGACCATGGTCCATACTACAGCTCAACCTGTCCTGGACCCACATACTTTTACTTTTTCTTTCTTTTTAGATTTCTTCTCTTCCCAGGTCTTTCCTGGTGGCCTGATTGTGGGAACTATCAAGGGACGGATACACCAAGACGGCAAGAAGTATTGACGTATAAGGGAATTTTCAGGTGGTCTCTTTGATTGATCGTTATGTCTGTTTTAAAGACCCGCATGTAGCTCTCTCTTGGTTGTGGCATGTCAAATAGCCCGGTTTCTTATCGCACTACTTGTACAAATACGCTTTGATGTTTTAATCAAAGCATAATGGAAAATAGTTCGTGGCCCAATTTCTGCGGCATTAGCCTACTACTTCATTTTTTTCTTGATATTCTTATCAATTGCACCCGTACACTATGGTACGCCTTACTTCGCCGGGGGCTTCATTACGCCCCATAATACGACAACAAAGTCTGAACACTTTTTTAAGTATAGTTCGGCACCCCGAACTTATAACATTATATGCATCGGCTCCGAATCATGTATTTGGTCAATAGTTGGGTTGCCCGGCTCCTGTGCTTACTACCTTACGTTCCGCTATATTGGCTAGGGTAGTAAAGGGAGAACTACTGCGATTGTGTCCTGGTTCATTCGGATGAGCACCTCAGTAGAGATAACCGAAAACTGACTGTCATGATGCGGCATGAGCTGGTCAGCTGCTCGATAGGTTACAAATCTTTAGCGATTTCTCTGCATTATGCGATGAATTGGTTTTTATCTGATCAGGTGTTTACAGCACCCCAAGTTCGGACTTCCGAACACTAGGGGCTACACCTAAATTTTTATTGTGAAACTCCTATGGCTAACTAAGGGTGATAAAGCCACATAGTCCAATTGCCTGGTTCGTTGCGCTAAACACCTCCTTTAAGGACCAAAAATTTGGAGTAAAGAGTGTTTAGATTCAACCCGAACACCCCCGTACTGCCTACGTGGGGGCCAAAGCCGACAACTGGCCAATTCTCAGATTTAACAAAACGGCCGCACAGGAGGTAAAATTTTAAATAACAGACATTATATTACATAATGGCACTGTTTTGTAGTACAGGACAATATAATATAAATGTATTCATTGAAATATAATATCCTTAGCACATTGCTCCGCCACAACGCGGGATCCCTCCAATACATTGTCAAAATACAGCTCGGGCCTGCGGTTCTCCTTGCCTGCGGGCGGTCCCTCAGTCACAACCTTCACGGCGTCCATCTTCACCCAGTGCATCTTGACTCGGGCAAAGGCCATTTGCGCGCCTTCGATGCAGACCGACCACTTGATGGCATCAAGCCGAGGGTAGGCATTGACCAATCGCTTCACGACCCCGAAGTAGCTGCTGGGTATGGCTTCGGTAGGCCATAGCCGGATTATTAAATTCTTCATGGCTAGTTTGGACGCCCTATGTAGTTTGACCAGCTGTTTCAGTTGATTGCTAAAGAGCACCGGATGTTTTGGCGCAAGGTATTGTGACCAAAACAGCTTCTCCGTAGAGCTCCCCTCTTCGGCTCGGAAGAACTCTGCAGCGTCTAAAACACTGCATGGCAGATCCGTAAACGCCCCTGGAGAACTCCAAATCCGGGTCAGTAAGAGGAACCTTTTCTTTACATATTTGCTCTGCATAATAAAGGCCTTACACGCTGTTATTTTTCTAGCCTCCTGGATTTCCTGGAGGGTGCCCCGGGCTTCAACCCAGGCATCATGTGCGCTTTGGCTGGCCTTGGCAAGTTTGGACTCTTTATCCGTAATGTTGCGCTCCAAGGACTCGCATTTCTTGACGGCGTCCTGGCGCTCCTGCTGGACCTCACTGACCCTCGCCTTGTGCTTTTCACAGGCAGCTTGTTCCTTGGCCACTCTCTCATCGGCCTCGGCCAACGCATTCTTGAGGGCCTCCACCTCGGTCGCCGCCCCTGCAAATATCATGGCATTTTAGTCAGCACAAATTATTCATCCTTACTGAACATAAAGAAGGTCATTGCATACCTTATTTATCCTCCAGCTGCTTTTCACGCGTCCGAGCTCTTCCTCGGCCCGCTCCAGACTCTGCTTCAGTTCGGAAACCTCCACAGTATGAGAGGTCGTAGCCAGGAACGACGCCTGCTTATTCACATTGACTCATCTGGTTAGTCTCATGCGGAACTTGTTTGATCCTCTGTCCGGCTTTTCTTTTCGAACACCAGACAGTCTCTCAGGGGCTACTGTCTATACCATGACCATCTTTTTACATAATTGCATTGCTTACCTCAAAGCCTTTTAGAAGGCTGGTGCAGGCTTCGGTCAGTCTGCACTTCGCAGACTGAATCTTCTCAACCACCGTACCCATATGTGTATGGTGCTCCTCAACAACGGAAGCACCTCGCAGCGCTTCCATTAGAGTGTCCGGTGCCTCTGGATGGACATAGCACACCGGTGGAATAGGTGCACCTCCTTTCGAAAGAGGCTGCTTGCCTGATTCCGGAGCCGTAGGGGGCTCCCGAATTGTATTTGGCTGGGGGCCGAACTGAATATGGAACCATCGCCAGTCTTTATGGGGATTCGCTCCCCCATGTGTCTGGTGGCTGAGGTTTCACCCTCCGGCATCGTCCGGATGGCCTCCTGAACCTCGCCCTGGCCTAGGATCCTTCGGGACAGCACCTCGGTGTCCTCCATGGCCTTGGGAGAGGAGGCCGCCAGAAGGGTCCCGCTGTCCATAGGCTTCGGGTCCAGCGAATCTCCTAAAGAAGAGGACCGCTGTAGGTTGGACCGAGCCGGACTGCAAATGCATGATTCAACACATTAATACTATGAAGTAGTGAGGCCGGAGATATGAATTTGTTCGGGTTTCTGAGTACTCACGATTTGGCCAGGGGCTTGTCCTTGGGGCGCCATTCGGAGCTGCTATCGGTGGCCGTTGTGGAGTTGTCCAGGAGGGAAGCTTTCCCCTTCTTGGACACCTCGGCCTCCAGACGCGTGGAGGCCATCCTTTTCTTTCTTCCCCCCTCAGGGGGATGGCGCTCTTCTTCTTCCTCCTCCTCCTCTTCGTCCTCAGCGGCGGAGGAGTGAGTCTCGGTGTCTTCGGACGTCATGTCTGAAGCACCCTTGTGACAGAGACCACCTTTGTTCCCCTTGGCATTCTTCTTGGCCTTCCTCTCCGGCGCCTGATAAGGTGCCGGAACCAGCATCTTCATTAGAAGCGGGATTTTTGGGTCTTCGGGCAGTGAAGCCGGACATTGGATCCGCCCCGCCTTCTTTGTCCAGCCCTAAGAGAATTAGTAGGGATGCTTAGGCGTCTTCCTCGAGTATGCAAGTAGAAAATACACCTTGAAAACATGAAAAAACTTACCGGACTAGCGGGATGGGCCAAGTCGTGCCCGCGGTCCTCGGTCGTAGCCGCCCACGTCTCATTGACCTTGAAGAGCACCTTCCATATGTCTTCGAGCGTAGTGCCGAAGAACTGCAGCAGGTTCTGTTGCTTGACCGGATCGAACTCCCATAAATGGCATGTCCGGCGTTGGCATGGAAGGATCCAGTGAATAAGCATCACTTGGATCACATTGAAAAGCTTGATGTTCTTGTCTGTCATACTCTTAATGCACGTCTGAAGGGGAGTCAGCTCGTCCGACGAAGACCAGTCCAGGACCTTCTCCGTCCAGGAGGTGAGCCGCATCGGGGCTCCGGACCGGAATTCGGGATCCGCGGCCCAAGTGGTGCTACACGGCTTTATGATATAGAACCATGATTTTTGCCACCCCTTGATGGTCTCCATGAGGGAGCCTTCGGGCCATGTGACGTTGGGCATCTTGCTCACCATGGCGCCTCCGCACTCTGTGTGCTGGCCACTCACCACCTTCGGCTTCACATTGAAGATCTCTAGCCGTAATCCAAAGTGGGGTGGGATGCAGAGGAAGTACTCACACACGACAATGAATGCCGAGATGTTGAGGATGGAGTTGGGGGCCAGATCGTGGAAATCAAGCACATAGTAGAACATGAGTCCGTGGATGAACGGGTGGAGAGGAAATCCTAGCCCGCGGACGAAGTGGGGGATGAAAACTACCCTCTCATGGGGCTCCGGGGTGGGGACGACCTGTCCCTTGGCCGGAAGCCCGTGGGCGATTTCCTTGGCCAAATATCCCGCCTCCCAGAGCTGGGTTATGTCCTTCTCCTTAACGGAGGAGGCCATCCACTTGCCCTGCGCTCCAGATCTGGACATGGTTGGAGTGCTTTTTTGGGCATAAAAGATGAGAACTTGGGCGCTGGAGCTCGAGAATGGGGGAGGCAGAGAGAGAGAGAAGGCGTGGGTGAAAGGGATGAATCCTTATCTCTTTATAAAGGCAATGAATATCGAGCGCCTCCCCACTCGTCTTAAAACTCGCCTATTCCCCAAGGGCCATGTAGATGGCATGATTGGGTTACCCATGCCCCTATTGATGAGGATCCCACAATAAGTGGACACGATCTCTGCTTTGACAAGACGTGCCAATGAAACCACATCTCGAAATATGAAGCGGCAGGCTAAAAAATGTTTGAATAATGGCCGGGCGGCGACATGATGTCACGCCACGAAAAGTTGTCAGTGGATTAGACTCGTTAAATACTATACTCTCTGCGGTTGTGTGTGGTACTCTTTTTGCAGAGACGGACACGTTTCTTGTGTTCAAAGACTATTTTGGAGTATTGGGAGGAGGAACCCACCTTGCAATGCCGAAGACAATATGCGTGGTGAGCATCTCGTTATTGAAGCCTGGTTCAGGGGCTACTGAGGGAGTGCTGGATTAAGGTGTCCTCGGACGGCCGGACTACATAGCGTGGACCGGACTATTGGGCTATGAAGATACAAGACAGAAGACTTCGTCCCATGTCCGGATGGGACTCTCCTTGGCGTCGAAGGCAAGCTTGGTGTTCGGATATGTAGATTCCTTTCTCTGTAACCGACTTTGTACACCCCTAGCCCCCTCCTGTGTCTATATAAACCGGAGGGCTTAGTCTGTAGAGGTAATCATAATCATATAGGCTAGAGTTCTATGTTTTTAGCCATTATGATCTCGTGGTAGATCAACTCTTGTAATACTCATATTCATCAAGATCAATCAAGCAGGAAGTAGGGTATTACCTCCATAGAGAGGGCCCGAACCTGGGTAAACATCCTGTCCCCCATCCCCTATTACCATGGACCTTAGACGCACAGTTCGGGACCCTCTACCCGAGATCCGCCGGTTTTGACACCGACAACCATCTTTTAGCATCAATCATCATGCGACCATCCTTTGTGCTTATGGTATATTGAGAAGGTTCATTCACACCTAGGCTGCGCATGGTAAGAGAAACTTGACCACGGTCGCCCGGATTATTGAAGGACTGCCTCGTTGCTCTAGGAATTCTCTGTTTGCAAACAAGAAGACACACACAAAGAGTTAGATCAACACAGTGAATCATGTGAAACAACATGGAAAGAAAAAAGAACAAAGCACTTGGTCAGCCAATGCTTACCAAGAAGGTGGAGATGTCAGTTTTTGTAAGTACTTTGGTATATGCAGTGCGAACTACAGCCCAGGCTGTTGCTGGTTCAAGTGCTGGTTCCGTTGCCTGCTGCATGGGCCGGAGAAGATGCAAGTGCAACTTCCTGTGTTGATGTAGGTGTCGGAGCCATTGCTTGTGCCCATGCCGATGCGACTGGTAGTGCCGCTGCTGCTGCCAGAGGTGGTGCTCCTTGTTGAGCTGGTGCCGGTGTCGGAGCAGGTGCCGGTATCGATGCCCGATCCTTTGGTAGATTAGCCTGATCCGCTGACATGATCGGTGCCCAATCCTCAGGTGGATCAGAATGAGCTGCTGCTGCTGTCAGCGCTAGAGCAAGTGCCATCGGAGAAGGTGTCAGTGCCCGATCCATTATTGAAGGTGGTACCGATGTGCGAGATAGTAGCGATCGTCTCTGGTCTAGTATGATCAGCTTTCTAACTTGACTAGGCTCCGCGACCTTGATCCAGTCTTTTTCTCATTTCTTTTAAAAGCGAGAAGGACTAATTGTGGCGTGTTTGTTAAACCAAACTACAGTTCATCATAGGGCTTCAGATTGTACTCAGACAATATACTGATCCAATTGTGTCTATATAAGTGATGGACCGAGCCTTCGTTACTGACACGACATAAGAAGTGAATCCCGCAAAAAGAACCATCATAGAGAAAACCAAACAATTTATTCTGTGACGAATGTGACATGGCAAAACCTGCATCGTAAAATTGCAGCAAAAGTAAGAAAACTTGACATTAAATCAGTAAGATTTAGACAGTAAATCAATAAGATTTACTTGATGTGCACGAGTGAATCCTTACCAAGAAATCACTATGTTCAAGTTGTAGACAGAAGATTGATCGTTCAATTACGCGTGGCATGCAACCATAAGTAGCATAGTCCAAAGGTCCTGACAAAATCATATGGACCAAACATCCATGGGACTGGAAATCCTAGTGGGTGCGATAAACCCTGCAATGCATACAGATGGTGAAGTGTAACCATAATAGATAAAATTGAGTTGAGTTGACAGACATTAACATAGACTATTCTTGGGACTCACCAGACAACAAAAGCGGCATTACTAAACAATACAGGGTTCACACAAACAAATCAAGTACTGAACAATAGTACTTGCTACAGACAAGCAAAGTTGCACTAGTCAAACTCTGCAGACTATTTCTTGCCACCTACCAACAAGATGTGCCCCGCATAACTGACTAGGCCCTGGACTTCGTGAGAGATGTCTGCCAGCACCATCACCATCTCGTCAACCCTGGAGAACCTAATAGAGTGGTCTTACCACTCATAAACATGACGATGAAGATAGTCCGCATCAGATTTGTCGAGAAGCTCTACAAGAACCACACCCTTCGTAATCAAAGGCACAACCAAGAAATTGTTGTGGTCAAATACACCTTCGAGAACACGCCTAACAACAATGCTACTGGAAAACACTAGTTCAGGACACGTGGAGACAAGGACACAATAGCTGGATAGTTTAGCAGTAGAACTCATCCTCAGGTCTTCCAGTTCACACGACATGACTTTGAGAACTTCATCTCCACCGCGGACCTGGTTCTAATTCAAATAGAAACCAAATATTTTATTACTACATCCGTTCAGAAATATATGATGATTTTCGATATGTTACTCCATATAAGACTACATATACGCACAGAAATGAGTGAACAAAGACACTAGAACATGTCTTCAAAGGCATGATAGCAGAGCGATTACTTGCAATATCCATAACACAAGTTACTGAGGCTAATATACTCTCTTCAAAGGTAGCATTGATGTTCATAATGTAGTTGAAAGTATCTATAAGAAATCAGTGTCAACCTCTTGTATGTTTTGGTCAAAAGAGGAATTTAGAACCGTCATTTGGCACACAAAAATCACATGCAAGATCACCCAGAAAGTTGTACTACTAGTACTAGTACTGTGTGTTAGATGAAAAAACACGATCAAAATTGAGAAAATGATCGTCAAGAAAAGATATTACCTGGACTTGCTTAATGAGAGATCCCGAAAAGATTGAGGGGGCTTGGACAGGGCGATGGCCTTGAGCTTGTCTGTGGTAGTGTCCACGGGGTGCTTGCGCTTCTTCGTACCCTGAGCCTCAATGGTTTTGGCCAGAGCCATAGACATCACTTCGGCCGGTGCTCCAGGGTCCATCAACAAACTATCAAATAGAAATAAAAGAAAAGAAACCATAATCACAAACCCAGAAGAAGAACAGAGAGGGATATATAGGATCAGTTTCGGGGTTGCAAGACCGGGCCTTGGCCAGAATCAACACCATTGATGCGCTCACCGTTCCTTCTTTGGGAGAGAAGAACAATGGCAGAAGCAAGTCGGGGTTTTCTTGAAGAAATGAGGAACAAGTTGAGTGAGAAGCGAGCTCGGGTTTTCTTGAAGAGAGGAAGCTGAGGGAGAAGAGTGAAATGATGGTTGCTTTGTCCGTCCAACTTACTACTGGAAAGGTGGGGGTTTTGTAATTTGGTGGCTCATTGGGCATTACTGCAGCGCTTCGATCGGGGTAGTCTACTGTGCAGTTGGGCACCATAGTATGGAGTAATTTAGTGCATGGCTAGTGAACCCCGATGCCGGATGTCCCACACGTCGGTGAAAGTGTAGCAAGGATCCCAACAAACATCGAGGAGGATCCGCATGGTAGAGCATGTCCACTATTTCTGAAGAAAAAAAATGATTACAACAAGTGTTTCCACTCTTACGACAGAGGAGTGCGAAACATGGCAGCCACTTGAACTTACACATTGCTCCTACTACTAGGCATGTGCAGTGGTTCATACGTCAGTAGTACTACATAATTTTCTTGCTAGTGTAGTAAGATATGACGACAACAAATAATGTTGTGCGTATGTCAACTATATGAAGAGTAATGCAACATAGTATCCCTTTTTTGACTGTCCGGTCAAGAATGAACGTTGAGATTAATGTTAACAAAACTAGATCTATAGCGCACGGAGAGTACGGTGCCACAGTACTCCACATAACATGAACCATATGAAGCATGAATCAGTGTTAGCAAGGGTGTATGAAGGGTGCATGGGATGGGAGCAAAAGTTCCCTTCTCGACCCACTTTTGGATGTTTGGCAGAGTGCATCAAGGGTGCATGAGTCCACACTAGTAGGTTAACACAAATACACTAGGAGCATGCATGAAGGGGGGTGCTGAGATGAGCATGCACGAAGAGGGAACAACTATATTGAGATGAGAATGCAACCAAACACACCCACACGCTTTTTGCTATAGTGACTAATCTGCACCGTCTGAGTTTGATCCAACGGTCATGTCACACCTTGACATGGACATGCCCATGCAGAGGACGCCTAAACACCACCAAAGTCCCTCTGCTTCTTGAGGCGCACGACGTTGATGATGCAGGGTGCCACCGCCCGCGGAACCCGCCCCCGGTCAACGAGAGCCAGCTTGTCAAAGACGGCGTCCAATGGCACAAATGGATTCCGGTGACGGAGCCCTGAGAGGATTTGCCCGGCAACGGAGAAGACATCCTGCAACCCCTCCTTGTCCAGCTCCGCCCCCACCATCGCGCAGAGATGGCTCAGCTCCTCGGGGATATAGGTGAAGAAGAAGACCAGGTTAGGAAGTCGCTGCTTGTTGAAGTCGACGGGGTGGTCGAACGGGTTTAGCCCGACGACCAGCATGGTCGCGCTAGCACGACAGTAGGCATCATGCAGCTGCAACACGTGCGTGGCAACATGGTCCACCAAGTTGTAACGCCTCGAGAATCATGCTACAGTAATCTCCCCTCTAATCTTGCCAAGTCGTCTTGTTTCTCAAGCTTAAGTGCCACGTGCTCAAAGTCAAAACTCAAATTCAAATATAAATTGAAAGTCAAATTTCTATTTCTTCAAACTGTCCAACAAAAATGTTTGAGATGTTGCAAATATTCTCTAAGAAATTTTCATGGTTAAACCAACATTATTTGAAATACTAAAATGCCCCTAACCTATTTAAAATAGTGCCCCTAAACAACAATTTAATCCACTTGCATTTATGCAAAATCCAAATGAGTTCAGATGCTCACCAGCCCTTTTTATGGCAGTACTAAATATTGCAAAGTATTTAACGTTGCTAGTGGGACATTTTACAAAAGTCATTTGGTGCTCCAATTAAGTGCAAAACA
>NC_057804.1:342644387-342693530 GCF_018294505.1 Triticum aestivum
CCTCTCTCTGGCCTACAAGGCCAACCCCGACCCAAACCCTAACTACCCGATCCCCACTCCCCTCGATCTCCCCCACGCCCCTCTCCCCTTTCTTCCCATTTGGATCGAGGCAGAAGAGCCAGATCCCGCGCCGCCCCGCACCCACGTCGCTGGTGCCCCGATTACCGCCGACGCCCGTCGCCTCCCCGACCCCAAGTCGGCGCTCCGCTACCTCGACGCGTCATCCTAGGCCTCGCCGCTCCGTCCACGGCCGCGCCATCGGTGAACTGCATTGTCCTCGTCGTTCGCGTCCCCGCCTCCTCCTCATCGGCACCGACACGCCTCGCCAACCCCTTCTCTCCAACGATGTGAGCGACCACCCCCTCCTCTCCTTGCTGCCTCGCTCGGTGCACCTCTCTCCGCCGCCGCGCACGTCCGTCGGAGCCCTGCCTATGGTCACCCTGCGCAGGCCACGCCCGACCCTGTGACCACTTGCGCGCCAGTGCTGTTCCTCGCTGCGCCCCGCACCTCTTGCAGCCAGTGCCCCTCCCTGTTACCCGCCTCTCACATCGAGCCCGCCATCGCCTAACATTGTCGCCACGCGCGACCCTTGCCTGCAAGCGCCCACCCGGGGGACCACCCCTGCCTCGCCTCGGGCCACAGCTCATCGCGGGCTGCGCTTGTCGCAGCTGCCGGCCGCGCCGTGGCCATGGCGCCTGCCCAGCACGCGCGCGAGCACGCCCGCCTCTGATGGCCGACCCTTGTAATTAGGTGCCTAATGGTGTTTAGTACTAACCCCCCTAATCTATCACTGACTGATGGGCCCCCACTAACTAAATAAACTGATTAAAATCATTGTTAAAGATCTGAGACACTTACATGTAGGCCCTCATACACTGTTCACCCGGTGACTAGTCAACCGTTGATTGCTGACTCAGCAGTCAACAGGACCAATTGTCCGCCTCTAACAACACTACTGGGTACACCCCAGTGTGTACACATAGCATTTTTGCTATTATTCTCGAACTAAAAAAATCAAAAAATTTCAGAATATCTTTTAAACTTCAATAAATCATATAAAATAAATTGTAACTCAGATGAAAATGTTTTCGACATGAAAGTTGCTCAGAACGACGAGGCGAACCCGAATACGCTAACCACATACCTGTCAGATGCTTCTAACTATCTAAACATGGAACATTCCCCTCCGGTCATCTGTCTGACACAGGTCCAGAACCGGGAATACATTCCCGGTTGAATTCCCCCTTCACCTATATCGTGTATCCATACGTTAGGTCACACCCGGCACAAAATATTGCCACATTATGCTTTGTGATGCTATGTTTGCTTTATATTTACTGTTTCTTCCCCCTATTCTCATCGGTAGACCCCGAGACCGATGTTGCCCCTGTGATCGACTACGTCGACGCCGACCCCTCCTTGCCAGAGCAACCAGGCAAGCCCCCCTTTGATCATCCCGATATCGCCCATTCCATTCTCTCATGCTTGCATTAGATTTTGCTACTATTATTGTTTGCTCTTATTCTGATGCATAGCTTGCTTTTGTAACCTGCTTTTCGTTACCTTACCTGCTTATCCTAAACTGCTTAGTATAAGTTGGTTAGTGATCCATCAGTGACGCCCACCTTGTCCTTGTTGTCCCTGCTTCATCATCGAAGACCAGATCAACGGGATCGAACACCAGGCCCCGGCACCGCACATCACTTCCCCTTAGTTGCTCGACACTACTGGTTTACTATCGAGTGCGAGGGTGAGACCTTATCAGCACTTTTGATGTTAACCCGGTAGTGTAGTTATTCGGTCGTGCTCATCGAGGGTGATTCCACGTTAACCACTTCCGATACGACTCTCTCGTGCAACCCCTCAAGTGTGAACCTCGAGGGTGGATCCTCTTACGTTCACCTTGATGATTACATCAAGTGGAATTCGTCGAGGGTGACTCCTCAGGTTTTACCCTAGGTGTTAGACACATAGATACTATGGTTACTATGACTTTACACTGAACCATTCTACTAAAGACTGGTCGTCCCTGAGGGGTACCAGCGCGAGCATATTTGCGAGTGATGAGGAGTTGGGTTGACCTGGAGGGTGCCGCGAGATACTTACGAGGCGTGGCCGGGCATTCCTAGCCCTTGTCGCAAGTTCTCGAGACGGGGTAACAGGGTCACATCTTTCATGAGTCTCTGCTTGTTACCGCGCGTTCCTAATCCACTATGATTTGGATATTTGATCCGAGGGGCTTCTGGCCTGATAGCACTAACCATCACATGGGCATAGTATGGGCGTTATGCGTCGTATGCATCAGCCAAATCTTAATAGACGTCAGCAACTGAGCGGCACGCGTCGGGTTGGACTGGTAAGCGCCTGCCTTTTTTAAGGTGGTAGCTAGGTCTGCTCGTCGACCGCGTTTGCAACGTGCAGGAGTTCCCGGGGCGATGGCCCATGACCCCTGGGGGCAGAGGTTTAGTCCGACGTGCTGACCTCTCTATTAAGCCTAGGTCAGGTTGCGGCATATTGTTTGCCGAGGCCGGGCATGACCCAGGAAAGTGTGTCTGGCTGGAGTTAATCGAGCGTGGTGGGTAAGTTGGTGCACCCCTTCAAGGGAGAAAACATCTATTGATAGCCTGTCCTACGGTAACGGACGCTCGGAGTTGTATCCTGATCGATACAACTAGAACTGGATATTTGTGATGAGAAATGGATTGTGATGAGAAATGGATAGTATGGCTCTGGGATTGCTTTCTCGCAGGGAGTCGTGAAAGGATCTCTGGCCGAGGTTGATAACACTACTACTACTTTACTTTATGCTACTCTTATCTCTTCTGATGCTGCATGATGCTTGGAGCTGCTTGAAGATGCTAGTCTTCAATAGGCTAGGCTTTCCCCCTTCTCTTCTGGCATTCTGCAGTTCAGTCCACAGATACAACCCTTTTCATTGATATCGATGCATATGTAGTGTAGATCCTTGATTGCGAGTACTTCGGATGAGTACTCACGGTTGCTTTCCTCCCCTTTTTACACCTCTGTCCATTCTCCTCGGATGCAACAACCAGATGGTGGAGCCCAGGAGCCAGACGACACCACCGACGACTACTTCTTACCCGATGGTACCTACTACTACGTGGAGGCCGCCGACGACCAGGAGTAGTTAGGAGGCTTCCAGGTAGGAGGCCTTGCCTTTTCGATCATGTTGCTTTTGTGCTAGCCTTCTTAAGGCAAACTTGTTTAACTTATGTCTGTACTCAGATATTGTTGCTTCCGCTGACTCGTTTGTATTCAAGCTGATGTATTCGAGCCCTTGAGGCCCCTGGCTTGTAATATAAATCTTGTATTATTTTTATTTGTGTCTAGAGTTGTGTTGTGTTATCTTCCCGTGAGTCCCTGATCTTGATGTACACATTTGCATGTATGATTGAATCGGGGGCATCACAAGTTGGTATCAGAGCCGACTGCCTGTAGGTAGCCCCCTTTCAACTCCTTGGCCGAAGTTGAGTCTAGCCATTGAAAAACTTTTACTAACATGGCTTTGCGGCTTATGGGTCCATGTCCCCATTGGGTGGTTTAGGATCTTTTATTCCTCGTCTTAACTCTGGGACGCTGATCTCTCTTCTATTCGGGTTAAAGATTTTACTAACTCTAACCTTAGGTTCTCGTAACTACTTCCTCCCGGAGAGCCCCTCATTCTGAATGGTCACTTGGTGCACCAGAAGATTCCGAAGATACTCTTCGATGTTTTCCTGAGACCCTTGTGCCCTTCGCCGTTGCAATTCCATACCACTGATAAATCCCCATGGATAGCTACATACACCTGCCGTCCATACCTTCTTTTCCAATTGCTCTTGTTCCTACAAGATACCTTGAAATAGTTTGCGATTTTTCTGAGAATCTTTTGCACCTGCTGCCTTGCAGCTCCTTTTCCGTCTGAATACCCCTACGAATAATTCCTCATACTTATCGGGGATTCGTTCATCCCCAGTTGATCATAGGTCTCACAAAATTCTTTGAATGCAATTCAATCTTCCGATGATCCTCTGCAGCCTAGTTCTCCCAAAAGTCTTGTCTGCCTGCATTATGGTTAAATCCATATGTCCGTCAATATTCATTGACATCCTTTGTCATTGTGATCCCGAGCCTATTGATCCAATATGTTGCATAGCTCACAATCACCAGTCAAACCCTGAAATTTGACCTTCCTGCTCATATGTTATTTTGGACATGAGTTGGATCTCAGCCAATCATGTTGTAATTGATTGTCCACCTAGTTCCCTTCAACTTGAACGTCGAAATTATTTAGCTGCTTCTATAATCTGATGCCTTTGCACTATTTCTTCTTATGGTTGAGCATTGTTACTCACATCAGATTATTTGTGGCCAGCCATATCCTTTGGTGGATTATTATCTGACCGTTCCTGCCTATTCTCAAATCCTTGAGTTCTACCCCTGATACATAATGCCTTTGATAAATTTTATCATCTGCTTATTGTCAACCATGCTCTGCTATTGAGCTGATGTTATATGCTCTGGAACTTAGTGGTATATGTTCCTAAGATACCCCTACGGGTTGAATCTATGCCTTCCCTAATTCGAGTGAACTCGAAAGAGATGTGAGTCATACTCTTCTAGTGCTTCACCAGATAAATCTTTCGCACTATAAATTCTTCAAAAATGAGGAAGGAATGAAAGGTTATGCATTGAAGAAGTGGGAGTCAACCTTGAACCTTAGTGTTCATGCCCATGGGCCCGATGTAGAACGTATCATGGAAGCTGCTCATAAAAACAATTACCCCTTGTTATAAGTTCATCTTGTATCGGTGGTTTGCTCATTCATAACCGTGGTTCCGACCATAGTTTCCCCTTAATTCCATTTCCCGGACAAATTAAAATACTTGTCTCCTGCAAGTCATTTCACCTGTCCAACCTCTAATTTGACCTACCTTCAAGTATTGCCTCATGTTATCTCGAGGATATTGTGTCATTGCACTACCTCTTGTAAATTCTTAATTGAAGTGTTACTCCGTCACATCGTTCCTAGCCTGATTGGCTACATCATTATCATCCTAAATTTTAACTATGCTACCTGGTCCTTCCCGGAGCACAATTTTTCAATGATGATCTAAGCTTACGTCGCTCTTCCCCGTCTTATCCTTTCGCCTTGAATAACAAGATTGGTTTCGAGTTTGCGTCATACCCGTGGTTCCAATAACTCTTCGCTTCATCATTCCTTCGACTTGATGTCATCGCCGATCGATTACATCTTCCTAAAATCTCTCGACAATTGTGTCATGCTCGTCAACATTCTGAGCTCTTCCAGCGTATCAATCTAATTCGTGATGAGAACTACCATCCTTGACCCTCGATGATTTGAGTTATCATCGACAACTCCCTTATCTTCTTTCCAACACATGTTTGATCATGTCTTGGTTATACCTTGGACTCCTTGCTATTCCTGCCATTGTTCCTTGAGTATTTCTTGTGATGATCAACTCCAACTCCTACTTGTATCACCATGTTAATGTTACCTCGAAGCATGGCTGAGGTATTCAGTATAAGCAAGAACATTGGAAGCGCATTGTCGAATGTTTCTTGATATGTTATCCAAACACCATTGTATGGGTAATATCATGATTCTTCCCTCGCCCCGTTATCTAAATGCTTTTTAATTTGCTGTCATATCATCTATATCCTGCTCCGCTTCCCCTTGGGAAGGATATACTCCCAATCCTAGTGTGTAAACACATTTCCTTTCCAATGTTCTGATTAATCTAATGATCACCTTTTCTTTTCCATTGTTTTGTTTAACCTTTCTAGTGGTTATGAGATCTAAGCAGTAATAGTTCCCTGCTTATGAAAACAGCTCGGTGTACAATTTGTCACTAAGACCTTGTTATTATTGCTGTTGACATTCCAGTAACCACAAATGGAGGAGAACTTTGCCTATTGGTCCGCCTCGTTCATACGAGCAGGAAAATAGTTCTCTTCATCCCTTTCCCTTCGTACCAACGTTGTTGCCAACATAAATGACAAACTATCCTCAGATATACCTTGCTATCATAACCGTGCCAGATGTCACCACTCTTTCTACGTTTAACCCACATGGTGGGCCCATAACCCACAGGCCCCAGGATCGAAACCTGACTCTCCTATACATCCTTGATTCCGAAGTATCCTTTGCACTTGCCTTCGTATGTAATTCATGAGACACCATCCTAGAGATGATCTATTCTCTTACCAGATGCAATACTTATTCTGTTGCTCTGAAACCCATTCACACTCTACTTCAGGCATAGAACGGCTGCTTACCTGTTTGAAACTTTCGTACCCCCCTATAATGCTTTTGAGGTCTTTCATGTGATCAACCCGAGAGACACTTTATGCTTCTTCCCCTGAGTTAATTGTCCGATGCTCAATCTTGTTAAAACTCGTCCTTATAGAGTTTCCCCTCTCGTCCATTCGTAAGTACGGTGAGAATCCGGAAGGAAGGGCGATGACTTGATCAATGCCCTGATGCAGCAAAATGAAGGCATCGACGAAAGGATCAACTTCTTCAAGAAGGGCAACCAAGACCGAGAAGATCCATTATAATTTCGTAACCAGAACTTCCCCCCTTACTCGACCTCTTAAATCTCGGGACGAGATTTGTTGTAGTGGAGGAGATTTGTAATGCCCCGAGAATCATGCTACAGTAATCTCCCCTCTAATCTAGCCAAGTCGTCTTGTTTCTCAAGCTTAAGTGCGACGTGCTCAAAGTCAAAACTGAAATTCAAATTTAAATTGAAAGTCAAATGTCTATTTCTTTAAACAGTCCAACAAAAATGTTCGAGATGTTGCAAATATTCTCTAAGAAATTTTGATGGTTAAACCAATATTTTTTGAAATACTAAAATGCCCCTAACCTATTTAAAATAGTGCCCCTAAACAACAATTTAATCCATTTGCATTTATGCAAAATCCAAATGAGTTCAAGTGCTCACCAACCCTTTATATGGCAGTACTAAATACTGCAAAGTATTTACTGTTACTAGTGGGACATTTTACAAAAGTCATTTGGTGCTGCAATTAAGTGCAAAACAGAGGCAAAAGAAATGGAAAAAAAGGAAAAGAAAGCCCCCCCACTGGGCCAACCAGCCCAGCTGGCCAACCGGCCGGCCCAGCCACCACCTCTCTCTGGCCTACAAGGCCAACCCCGACCCAAACCCTAACTACCCGATCCCCACTCCCCTCGATCTCCCCCATGCCCCTCTCCCCTTTCCCCCTTCCGGATCGAGGCAGAAGAGTCAGATCCCGCGCCACTCCGCACCCACGTCGCCGGCGCCCCGACGCCCGCCGGCGCCCGTCGCCTCCCCGACCCCAAGCCGGCGCCCCGCTACCTCGACGCGTCATCCTAGGCCTCGCCACTCCGTCCGCGGCTGCACCATCGCCGAACTGCGTCGTCCTCATCGTTCGCATCCCCGCCTCCTCCTCATCGGTGCCGACATGCCTCGCCAACCCCTTGTCTCCAACAATGTGAGCGACCACCCCCTCCTCTCCTTGCTACCTCGCTCGGCGTGCCTCTCTCCGCCGCCACGAACGTCCGCCCGAGCCCTACCTGCAGTCACCCCGCGCTAGCCGCGCCCGGTGCCGTGACTACTCGCGCGCCGGTGCCTTGCCTCACCGCGCCCCGCACCGACCACACCCAGTGCCCCTTCCTGTTCCCCGCCTCTCACACCGAGCCCGTCACCGCCTAACGTCGTCGCCCCCCGTGGCCCCTACCCGCACGCGCCCACCCGGGGACCACCCCCTGCCTCGCCTCGGGCCGTAGCTCATCGCGGGTTGCGCTTGTCGTAGCTGCCGGCCGCGCCATGGCCATGGCGTCCGCCAAGCATGCGCGCGAGCACGCCCGCCTCTGATGGCCTGTCCTTGTAATTAGGTGCCTAACGGTATTTAGTACTAACCCCCATAATCTATCACTGACTGATGGGCTCCCACTAACTAACTAAACTGATTAAAATCATTGTTAAAGACCCGAGACACTTACATCTGGGCCCGCATACACTATTCACCCGGTGACTAGTCAACCGTTGACTGCTGACTCAGCAGTCAACGGGACCCACTGTCAGCCTCTACCAGCACTGCTGGGTACACCCCAGTGTGTACACATAGCATTTTTGCTATTATTATCGAATTAAAAACAAATCAGGAATTTTCAGAATATCTTTTAAACTTCAATAAATCATATAAAATAAATTGTAACTCAGATGAAAATGTTTTCTACATGAAAGTTGCTCAGAACGACGAGGCGAACCTGAATACGCTAACCACATACCTGTTAGATGCTTCTAACTATCTGAACATGGAACATTCCCCTCCGTTCATCTGTTTGACACAGGTCCGGAACCGGGAATACATTCCCAGTTGAATTCCCCCTTCACCTATATCGTGTAGCCATACATTAGGTCACAACCGGCACAACATATTGCCACGTTATGCTTTGTGATGCAATATTTGCTTTATATTTACTGTTTCTTCCCCTCTTCTCTCCGGTAGACCCCGAGACCGATGCTGCCTCTGTGATCGACTACGTCGATGACAACCCCTCCTTGCCAGAGCAACCAGGCAAGCCCCCCCTTTGATCATCCCGATATCGCCCATTCCATTCTCTCATGCTTGCATTAGATTTTGCTACTGTTATTGTTTGCTCCTATTCTGATGCATAGCCTGCTTTTGTAACCTGCTTATTGTTACCTTACCTGCTTATCCTAAACTGCTTAGTATAGGTTGGTTAATGATTCATCAGTGACCCCCACCTTGTCCTTGTTTCCCCTACTTCATCATCGAAGACCCGATCAACGGGATCGAAGACCAGGCCCCGACACCGCACATCACTTCCCCTTTGTTGCTCGACACTACTGGTTTACCATCGAGTGCCGAGGGTGAGACCTCTCAGCACTTCTGATGTTAACCCGGTAGTGTAGTTATACGGTCGTGGTCATCGAGGGTGATTCCGCCTTAACCACATCCGATACGACTCTCTCGTGCAACCCCTCAAGTGTGTACCTCGAGGGTGGATCCTCTTACGTTCACCTTTATGATTACATCGAGTCGAATCCGTCGAGGGTGACTCCTCGGGTTTTCCCCTTGGTGTTAGACACACGGTTAATATGGTTACTATGACTTTACACTAAACCATGTTGCTAAAGACTGGTCGGCCCTGAGGGGTACCCACGCGAGCATATTTGCATGTGTTGAGGAGTCAGGTTGACCTGGAGGGTGCCCGCGAGATACTTATGAGGCGTGGCTGGGCATTCCTAGCCCTTGCCGCATGTCCTCGAGATGGGGCAACGGGGTCACATCTTTCGTGAGTCTCTACTTGTTACCGCGCGTTCCTAATCCATTATGATTTGGATATTTGATCCGAGGGGCTTCTGGCCTAATAGCACTAACCATCACATGGGCATAGTATGGGCGTTCTACGTCGTATGCATCAGCCGAAGCTTAATAGACGTCAGCGACTGAGCGGCGCGCGCCGGGTTGGACTGGTAAGCACCTGCCTTTTTTAAGGAGGTAGCTAGTCTACTCACCATCCGCGTTCGCAACATGCAGGAGTTCCCGGGGCGATGGCCCATGACCCCTGGGGGCATAGGTTTAGTCCGCCTTGCTGACCTCTCTATTAAGCCTAGGTCGGGTTGCGGCATATTGTTTGGCCGAGGCCGGGCATGACCCAGGAAAGTGTGTCCGACCGGAGTTAATCGAGCATGGTGGGTAAGTTGGTGCTCCCCTGCAGGGAAGAAAACATCTATCGATAGCCTGTCCTACGGTAACGGACACTCGGAGTTGTATCCCGATCGATACAACTAGAACTGGATATTTGTGATGAGAAATGGATTGTGATGAGAAATGGATAGTATGGCTCTGGGATTGCTTTCTCGCAGGGAGTCGTGAAAGGATCTCTGGCCGAGGTTGATAACACTACTACTACTTTACTTTATGATACTCTTATCTCTTCTGAGGCTGCATGATGCTTGGAGCTGCTAGTCTTCGATAGGCTAGGCTTTCCCCCTTCTCTTCTGGCATTCTGCAGTTCAGTCCACAGATACAACCCTTTTCATTGATACCGCTGCATATGTAGTGTAGGTCCTTGCTTGCGAGTACTTTGGATGAGTACTCACGGCTGCTTTCCTCCCCTTTTTCCACCTCTTTCCATTCTCCTCAGACGCGGCAACCAATGTGGAGCCCAGGAGCCAGACGACACCACCGACGACTACTACTTCCCCGAGGGTGCCTACTACTACGTGGAGGCCGCCGATGACCAGGAGTAGTTAGGAGGCTCCTAGGCAGGAGGCCTTGCCGTTTCGATCATGTTGCTTTTGTGCTAGCCTTCTTAAGGAAAACTTGTTTAACTTATGTTTGTACTCAGATATTGTTGCTTCCGCTGACTCGTATGTATTCAAGCTGATGTATTCGAGCCCTCGAGGCTCCTGGCTTGTAATATAAAGCTTGTATTATTTTTATTTGTGTCTAGAGTGGTGTTGTGATATCTTGATCGTACACATTTGCGTGTATGATTAGTGTACGATTGAATCGTGGGCGTCACAAGTTGGTATCAGAGCCGACTGCCTGTAGGTAGCCCCCTTTCAACTCCTTGGCCGAAGTTGAGTCTAGCCACTGAAAAACTTTTATTAACATGGTTGTGCGGCTTATGGGCCCACGTCGCCATTGGTTGGTGTTAGGATCTTTTATTCCTCGTCTTTACTCTGGGACCCTGATCTGTCTTCTATTCGGGTTAAAGATTTTACAAACTCTAACATTAGGTTCTCGTAACTACTTCCTCCCGCAGAGCTCCTCATTCTAGATGGTCTCTTGGTGCACCAGAAGATTCCGAAGATACTCTTCGATGTTTTCCTGAGACCCTTGTGCCCTTCGCCGTTGCAATTCCCTACCACCGATAAATCCCCATGGATAGCTACATACACTTGCCATCCTTCTTTTACAATTGCCCTTGTTCCTACAAGATACCTTGAAATACTTTGTGATTTTTTGAGAATCTTTTGTGCATGCTGCATTGTAGCTCCTTTTCCGCCTGAATACCCCTACGAATAATTCCTCACACTTATCGGGGATTCGTTCATCCCCAGTTGATCATAGGTCTCACAAAATTCTTCGAATGCAATTCGATCTCCCGATGATCCTCTGCAGCCTGGTGCTCCCGAAAGTCTTGTCTGCCTGCATTATGGTTAAATCCATATGTCCGGCAATATTCATTTTCATCCTTTGTCATCGTCATCCTGAGCCTATTGATTCAATATGTTGTGTTGCTCGCAATCATCAGTCAAACCCTAAAATTTGACCTTCCTCCTCATATGTAATTTCGGACATGAGTTGGATCTCAGCCAATCATGTTGTAATTGATTGTCCACCTAGTTCCCTTCAACTTGAACATCGAAATTATTCAGCTGCTTCTATAATCAAATGCCTTTGCACCATTTCTTCTTCTAGTTGAGCATTGTTACTCACGTCAGATTCTTTGTGGTCAGCCATATCCTTTGGTGGATTATTATCTGACCATTCCTGCTTATAATCAAATCCTTGAGTTCTTCCCCTGACACATAATGCCTTTGATAAATTGTCAACCATGCTCTGCTATTGAGCTGATATTATATGCTCTGGAACTTAGTGGTATATGTTCCTAAGATACCCCTACGGGTTGAATCTATGCCTTCCCTAATCCAAGTGAACTCGAAAGAGATGTGAGTCATACTCTTCGGGTGCTTCACCAGATAAATCTTTCGCACTATAAATTCTTCGAAAACGAGGAGTGAATGAAAGGTTATGCATTGAAGAAGTGGGAGTCAACCTTGAACCTTAGTTTTCATGCCCATGGGCCCGATGTAGAACGTATCATGGAAGCTGCTCGTAAAAACAATTACCCCTTGTTATAAGTTCATCTTGTATCGGTGGTTTGCTCATTCATAACCGTGGTTCCGACCATAGTTTCTCCTTAATTCCATTTCCCGGTCAAGTTAAAATACTTGTCTCCTGCAAGTCATTTCACCTGTCCAACCTCTAATTTGACCTACTTCAAGTATTGCCTCATGTTATCTCGAGGATATTGTGTCATTGCACTACATCTTGTAAATTCTTAATTGAAGTGTTACTCCGTCACATCATTCCTAGCCTGATTGGTTACATCATTATCGTCCTGAATTTTAACTGTGCTACCTGGTCCTTCCCGGAGCACAATTTTTCAACGATGAGCTAAGCTTACGTTGCTCTTCCCCGTCTTATCATTTCGCCTTGAATAACAAGCTTGGTTTCGAGTTTTCATCGTACCCGTGGTTCCAGTAACTTTTCGCTTCATCATTCCTTTGACATGATGTCATCGTCGATCGATTACATCTTCCTGAAATCTCTCGACAATTGTGTCGTGCTTGTCAACATTCTGAGCTCTTCCAGCATATCAATCGAATACGTGATGAGAACTACCATCCTTGACCCTCGATGATTTGAGTTATCATTGACAACTCCCTTGTATTCTTTCCAACACATGTTTGATCATGTCTTGGTTATACCTTGGACTCCTTGCTATTCTTGCAATTGTTCCTTGAGTATTTCTTGTGATCTTCAACTCCAACCCCTACTTGTATCACCATGTTAATGTTACCTCGAAGCATGACTGAGGTATTCCATATATCAGCAAGAACATTGGAAGCACATTGTCGAATGTTTCTTGATCTATTATCCAAACGCCGTTGTATGCGTAATATCATGATTCTTCCCTTGCCCCATTATCTAAATGCTTTTGAATTTGCTGTCATATCATGTATATCCTGCTCTGCTTCCCCTTGGGAAGGATACACTCCCAATCCTGGTGTGTAAACACATTTTCCTTTCCAATGTTCTGATTAATCTAATGATCACCTTTTCTGTTCCATTGTTTTGTTTAACCTTTCTGGTGGTTTATGAGATCTAAGCAGTAATAGTTCCCTGCTTATGAAAACAGCTCGGTGTACAATTTGTCAGTAAGACCTTGTTATTATTGTTGTTGACATTCCGGTAACCACAAATGGACGAGAACTTTTCCTATTGGTCCGCCTCGTTCATACGAGCAGGAAAATAGTTCTCTTCGTCCCTTGCCCTTGGTACCAATGTTGTTTCCAACATCACTGACAGACTATCCTCAGACATACCTTACTATCATAACCGTGCCAGATGTCATCGCTCTTTCTATGTTTAACCCACATGGTGGGCCCATAACCCACAGGCCCCAGGATCGAAACCTGACTCTCCTATACATCCTTGATTCCGAGTATCCTTTGTACTTGCCTTCTTATGTAATTCATGACACTACAAAAAATACACTTCTGTGATGATACGTGTTTGTCGCACTAGGTCGCGTTTTTTGTCATGCATGTACATCCATGACGATTTTATGACAGAATCAAGATAGTCATACCTGTGCTGTCGTAGAAGTGTTCCATGACATTACCAAAATTATCATCACGGAGGTGTCCACTTCCATGACGATAAATCGCGCGTCACAGAAGTGCTTTCGTCAAGGGTGACCGACACGTGGCATCCACCGTAACGGAACACCGTTAAGCTATCGGTTCGGGTTTTGGATCCGATAACCCGTTAATAGCCCCGACCATGGAAATTTCCACGTGTAAAATTCTTATTGGCCGGACGAAACACGTGTCAGCTTGTCAGTGGGTCTGATAGGCGCCTATGATATATCGACACGTGCCACGGCCCACCACCAGCCCATTTAGCTTACAAAGCCGGCCCGTTTGACTTGGTGAAAAGTTAACGGGCTGGCCCATGAAAAGCCTGTTAACGGTCTCTTCACAAATAGCCCATTTTACGGCCCGTTAACTCACGACCCGTTAGGCCCTAAAGGAAATCGGCCCAACAACGTCATGTGGGCTGTTGAATATAACACCAGCCAATTTCACTTTCGGCCCATGTATGGCCCACGATGTCTTTTGGCCCATATGAGGCATTCGTATCTTTCGGCCCTTTACAGGCCCACGGTGACTCTAGCCCATAATGAACAGTAATTTTCTTTGTACCCGTTAACGGCCCGTGATTTACATGGGCCATTTCTAGCCCGTGTTAGCTTTCGGCCTATTGATGACCCATACGTTCTTGGGCTCCTTTTTGGCCCTCGATTACTTCCGGCCCGTTACTGGCCTGTTCCCCTAATGGGCCAAATTCGGCCCATGGCAAGAGTCGGCCCGTTACTGGCCTGTTCCCCTAATGGGCCAAATTCGGCCCATGGCAAGAGTCGGCCCGTTACTGGCCTATTACCCTAATGGGCCAAATTTGGCCCATGGCAAGAGTCGGCCCGTTTCTGGCCTGTTAACCCGTTGCACCGTTTCCAGCCCGTCCTATATTCTGGCCCATTAACGACCCGTTATGCCTGTGATCGAATTAAGCCTTTTCTGTCCTACGGCCTGTTAATTGCCGGTTACCGTGCTGGGCCGATACTAATTACGCCCGATTACGACCCATGTAGACCCATTTATCCGACGGCCCGAGGCCCACCGATTATAGGCCCATTTATCAACGGCCCAAGGCCCACCGATTACATGCCCATTTATCAACGGCCCATAGGAGACCCATGTATCCTACGGCCCATATATGGCCCATGGTAGTTGCGGCCACTAGCAAACTAGGGAAAAAAGAAGACTAGGAAATAAATAAGGCCGAAACTAAAGCTAGGCTATTAAGGCGATTGCACAGATTACATCAACTCGGCATCAAAGATCGCCACCAGTGCAAATATAGGGAACAACTACACTATACAAAAATGGCTTGCTGTTTTCTTCAGCCGGTGCCTACACGTTAAGAATAAATTTGGTATCGCACCAAAACAAATTACAACTATATAACAAAAGGAAGGTTGGCATAAAACTTAATAGTCTAGCAGATAAATGCACCGCCAGAAGTTCAGAAGCTCAGTTCATTTGACCAGACTGTTCTGTTTTCATGTTGTATTGTCCGATGGAGCACCATAACACTCGGCTTCATTTCCCCTAGGCTCCTGAATAACATAGCAAATGTCTGATAGTCTGGTTTCAAAACCATGCATATCTTGACGACATTGAGCAATGTTTCTCCTTGTTTCACAAAGGGTCTCTGTTAGGGAATGAACTTGTGTCTGGAGCGCAGATACAACAATGCTTTGAGCTTGCATATCTTGATCATGAGGCAGTTTGAACGATATTGACTTCACAACCAACCCAGTATTACGCAGGAACGTGCTTTTGGCACTGTTAGTGGACAGGTACTGACCCACTCCAGCAAGAGCTGACATTGCGGTTATAGTTTCCTCGCCACCTTCAGAAGGTGGCGGTTCCACCATTTTTTCCATAGCTCACTGAAAAGTTGAGGTTTTACATTAGTAGTACCAGAACAGAAGATATTAAGGAGGCAGCAAAACCAACAAAATAGCTTTGGTCTATATACAGAACTTATTCTGGTGAACCCATGTAAAATATTAGGTGTATTTTATTGCAAAGTACATAATAAAACCAGGTTCCAAACATATGACCATGTACCATCGCTAATGTATTATGTATTTCTTCACATTGTATTGAGGGCTAAGGATAAAGAGACGAAGTTTATAATACGGTAAGCATAGTATGACATCATTCATATCACAAAACAACTGAGAACAGACAAACATGCAATTGTAACGTTGTGTGGGCAAGTCCAGCACGGAACTAGATTACGGGTCAAGATCAAAGGAACATCACTCCTCTTTTTTAAACCTGGTAAGGTGCAATGATACACTAAGAAAATTGTGTATAAAATTGAAAAGAGTAATAGACATTGGCTGCAAACCATGAAGTTCAAGGCACAAGTCAGAGTAAGTAGTAGTTAAAAGGCATGAGGATTAAGGACTTACAACAACGGCTTTGACTGGTGTAGTCATGCCCTTCTTCTTGCTGGTGTGACAGTCCTTGAAGATTTCCACAGCATTTGGTTCAGGTACTTTTTGGTCCTTGCGGGCTTTCCTCTGCATTTCGAACAAGTCAATATAGATATGATAATATGGTATAGCGAAAAGAGTGAAACAACATCTAATTACAAGAGCCTCGCAGTGTGCAATATAGCTACAAGATCCTGTCATCTGTTGGCATTTCACTTTCGTACGGTTGGCCTTATTCTTTGAACAGTTCACCTACAAGAAGATAGATTTGTGTGGCACATGCGTAAATAGGACTTCAACATGTGATCTGATCACATATATATATATATATAATGTACGTGATACTTCGGATCAGATTGGTGTTTAATAAGGCCCCTCCAGTCTTCATCCGATATATTTTCCACTTGAGATGTTTTGGAAAGTTCACTGTTAGCCTTGCCTTCAAAGTGAGTTTTCCTCAAGTTATACCAATACTGTTGGCGAGCAGACTTGAAAACATGGGTGCAAGCTTGTCTAGATGCATCATCTTGGCTATCCAACTTGAACCTCATCTGTTGAAAATTATGGGAGTCTCATTATCAGCAACCTAGAAAGTATGGGACAGATCAAGACGATATTACTAGTTTCCATACATAAGCATACTTACAGATAAATGGTCGAGGAAGGTGTTGAACTAGGTTTCGTCTTTGTCATTCTTGTACTGAATCCATGTTGGGAGGATACGTACATGACACCTAACAGCAACTGCTGCCTCTGATACTAACTTGGCTGACTCTGTAGCATCACGTGGCCTTTTTAAACCTGCCTCAAAACGGATCTCCATTCTTCCTCCTCTAGATTTAGTTAATCTATCGAGCATTATCCCTGATGTTTGTTTCCTCTTGCGCCTAGGTGCTATTCCAACAACGAACATAGGAAGTGTTAGTGTACATCAAACTACGAGATTACATATAAAGAAGCATGCAATTGTAACTTGACTCCAGCAACTACCTTCTTGCTGTAGAAGCTCACAAGGTTCATCTGATATTGCCAACTCGCCTTGTGTCAAGAGTGCTTGGGAAGTAGTGTCAGGTGGCAAGGGAGCTTGGGAACGTGCTACTAGCTCAGTTGACGCACGAGTAAGTCGTGCAGCTGGTAGTACTGTGGTAGGTGTTGCAAGAACTAGGGCTGTCTCTGCTTGTTTGGTGGCAGCTATTTGTTTCTGTTTGGCTTCTTTTGCACCTCGTGTAGCATGGGATGCCGTTTTTGTAGAATTTCCCGCTGGACTTTGACCTTCTATTGCACCATCAGTACCAGGAGAATCTACACGAAGGGCCTCACCTCGACCCACCGGAACTCACGTGATGACACACCCTCTGTCCCCACGTCTCATTATCTTCTCACACCCACACATACCAACACAAACACCACACACACAGAAAATTTCTCCTGGTGCCTCTATTCCCTCCCCCCTTGCATATACACACTCAAGGGAATGGAATCTCTTGTCGTGATGTCATATTCATCTCTCTCTCTCTAGACCACTCTCATTTCTCGTGCTATCTCTCCGACGCCCCCCGTCGGCCCCTCTATCCATGCCACTCTCGAATACGTAATACACACACATACCTCTCTAGGCCCTGCCAAATGCATCAACTACACATTCACACACGTTACATCACGTACCCCATTGATCTAAAAAGCCCTCTCTTCACGTTTATTTCGCATACAACATTCCTTTTGAATAAAGTGTGGCCAAAAAATTATTTTAGAGTTTCTACATATATACAACATTACAAAGTTATATGGAGGAGTATGAACGCTAATTTGCATTGCATAGTGCCCATAATGATATTTATTCCGCACTGCGAATTTGTATATTTTTATACTATATACAAAGTTAGTCATAATAAAGAGAAACGAAGAGCATCTCTCTCCATTGCATACCCCCCCTTGTACGCCCCTTTCACGTATGCACACAAAACTATCTCCAGGTCCTCTAAAAGTAAGCCCCCAGAAAATTCACGCATGTTTCATCTTTCTCTCGCGATATATGCAATGACAATCATTGTATTAGAAGCAAAAGCACGATACCTACATTGAACTTCAGAATCCACTCATTATGGTCACCATTTACGTTTAGTCGTTATTATATAGTCACGGGCTCACCGTACAACTCTGTATTTGCTCATGACATGACTAGTTGACCAGTTAAACGCTCCACGTGGCACCTCTAGTGTTGCATCACATTATCTCACTACTATCGTGCCCACCTATAGACTTGTATCTACTCTACATCTACACTCTTATAAAATACATAAAATACACTCTTATAAAAAACAGAGTTGGTGATGATGGTGTGCATGCCATCCGGCAATATAGGTCGTCCGATTTATATCTGACGGATAGGAAAGAAACTATGGCAATTTTGCAAAAAGGTACCCACACACCTCTCCACATTTGCAAATAAGGCCTTCACTCGTTCATCCTTATCTCTCACAAGATAAACAATTCATACAAATGCATCTTGATGTTACGTGCAACGCACGGGCATCTTGCCTGTAAGAATGAAAACAAATGACAAAAAAATATTTGGACGGTGGTTCGAAGTCATGACCGCGGGCACAGCGGACAAGGTGGCCTTGTATTGGTATGCTGAGCCGTCTGTTTTAACACACAGGAGCTGGTGTGGTGATTATACACACACGCACGCATGCACACGAACTGCATCCATGCAACACTCACACAAACACATGCACCCACGCACGCACGCAACACTCACACGTACACACGCAGCCACGCACGCACGCAACACTCACTCGCACACTCGCACACATGCATGCACACACCAGTACACCACACGACCAACACACACTCTCATGCTCAAGTGCTCAACCTACATGTGCATACGCACACAACAGGCCCTGACAAACACATACACAACTAGGTGATTCCCGCGCACGGGTTGGAGCCTTGTCGCGCCTGCATAAATTTGTGTTTATCTGACCTTTTCTCTATGCGAACTGATAGGTGGGACCCACAAGGAACGTGGTCAATTTAACTAGTCAACATGGCGCCATGCAGACTATTTGGCCGGTTAACAGAGTGCAATCCGATGCTGAACTGTGAGCAAGTGACCGTATAATCACCGCAAAACGTATATAGTGACCGTAATCAACTTATTCTGAAGTTCGGTGACCGTATTACGCTTTTCTCTCTGTAGGCCCTCCAAAACTACATCTCTACACGTTCTCGCATGTTACATCTAACAACTATGCAATACATCACTACTACTACACTCTAACACAATAAATCATATGTGTTTTTAGTTTTACTAGATATCATATTATTACTTATAATTATTCAGTTTGCATACATTAAAATTGCCTTTGAAATGTATGGCCAGTATCATATACCGCGCGGGAAAAATCCCGCCCTTTCCTGTTTAATCGGGTTTGTATCGATGGATCGTGCGAAACAACAAAACTATAGTACTATACAGTACAAGTGACAGTTCACTGGGCCGTCGATTCGTCTACTCCTCCGTCGTAAGAGTGGAGCGCTCGCTTTCATAAATCTTCTAGTCCCTTTCGCCGACATGTGGGACATCAAGCTACTGGGTCCACATGCCATACCAGAATACAGTGCAGAGCAGCCGGGGAGAAGCACCCAAGTCATGGCACCGGTGTAGTAATGAGCAATGAGGTGTCAAATCACAAAGCTGCACCTTTCCCGCAGTTAAGTTGGAGGGACGAAGTAATAATGCTAAAAAAAGAAGTTGGAGGGATGAAGCAACCATCATTTCACTTGCTGAATCCGCTTCTCCCTCATCTTCTTCAACTTAACCACATGTTGCTTCTGTCGTTGTTCTGCCTCATGTGGGACGCAGATCAGCTTGGTAAAGCACTGACACGTGGGACCGCATGTTAGCAAACCGCCAGGACAACGTCCTCCAAAAATAAGAAGCCTAATCCTAGACTTACAAAGGGCTACGTAGCTGCTACATATACTTTCCATCTAATCTATATATGCCCCCTGATTTTCAGGTGGGGTGGGCCTAATCCTCTCCTTTAATCCAATCAAATAGTCCCACATCACATCAGTTCTTAACTTTACGTAAACCATTACATGGATGTAGCATTGCTCAAATAAGAAACCTCACCCGCCATCCGCACGGCAAAATCACCTCCTTTTTTACTAATCTTGATTCTATTATTTTGTAGATCAATTTAATTGAGATTTGTATAGATAGAACACAAGAGCAAAAGGTACGGTTAAGGGCATCCACAATGTGTAGACAAATGTGAAAATAGCTTTTGGCATCGTGGGAACCATTGTGGAGGGCGTTGCCAAAGCCAAAAAGATGGAACCGAAGCTCCCTGATTGATTGATTGAAGGAATAGAAAAATGCAACGTCTCTCCTCTTTCTCCCATGCTTGGACGCATGTAGTATAGTATAGAACACAGAGTCTACTCCCCTGTCCCTTCTATCACAAATCACAAAGCAGTGAGGCGTCAAATCACAAAAGCACGGACGAAGCAACTATCATTTCACTCTTCGCTAACTCCGCTTCTCCATCGTATTCTTCGAGAAACCATCTCACAGCACTAGTACTCCTAGTAGTACTTCCTGGATGCAAATAAGGCGGTTGTCTCGGCTTGCAGGCGGCACTTGCGAACGACTTACCGTGCTCTCCCTCATTGGTGTTCTCCATCAAACGCACTTTGCCAAACCACACAAAAAAAGATATCGTCGACGTCACCGCAATGGGGAAGGAAGTCAAATATAGTTACTACCTCCATTTTTTTGTACACAAGGCCAGTAATATCAAAATTACAATTTGCAAAGGGCCAGTAACACTAATCGAGGCAAAATTGACGGGGTTAGCAACCAAGGACATTAATATCTCCTGCATGCATGCGAAAGTGAGAAGGTTGGTTTGCATGGCGCTGCATTAATCAAGCGATGAGGAGTGAGATGGTTAGCTCTTTGGTCTTTGGAGAAAAAATACGCATTAATTGACACGTGAAACGAGGATTTATATCGATTAAATCCCGTGAAGGAAAACCCCGCCTTTCTTTTTTAACACTAGTAGTCCTAGTACGTACGTACTTATCCTGTTTGGGTCTAGGCCTTGCATTGCCAAACTTCGCCACACATTTTTGCCAAGCTCACCTAAAGTTTTCAAAATGAGAAGGAGGTACACTTGCGCACAGCTGTCGCGGTCGCACCTCACCCTCACACGGTCGCTCCTGCACGTCGCAGTCGCACCGCACCCTCACACGGTCACTCCTGCACGCCGCGGTCGCACCGCACCCTCACACAGTCGTTCCTGCATGCCGCAAACCCAACCAAGGGAACGCACCCTCACTGACATGTGTTGTCACATGTGAACAAACCAAACTCGGCCATCCTATCGCTGACACATAATTTTCGTTGATAGAGTATGTTTATCCAACCGCATGTTGGGGAGTATCCGTACGGCCCATGCGGTGGTCTGTTGGGGAAGAAGAAGAGGTGAGGAAGAAGGAAAGAAGGGTTAGGAGACGTACGATATTCATCCAACCGCCTGAAATGGTAGACTGACCCAAGTCAGGCAACTTGCATAACAAATATATGTTTTTACACAACAAAAGATCCATAAAAACAACAACATAAAGAAAAACTATGACTGCTCGTGGAAAGAGACGGCCTCGTCGGCTTTGGCTGCCGGCGCCAACCAGCCGTCGCTGCCGACGTGTGTCTCCGCACCGTGGTTGTCCTCGCCCTCCAGCTACTCATTCAAGTGGAGTGTGCGGGCGCTCTGCATGGACGAGAGCACAGCCCGGTTCAAGTCGAGGACGTCCGGTTCCGCCTGCAGGAGGGCCTCGATGGCAGTGTCATCCGCGTCAAGTCGAGCCTCCGCCACCCGGTTCAAGTCCAGGACATCCGGTTCCGCCTGCAAGAGGGCGTCGATGAGAACGGCATCCGCGCGCTCTGTGTCGAGTCGAGCCTCTGCCACCCGATTCATGTCTAGGACGTCCGGTTCCGCCTGTAGGAGGGCCTCGATGGCAGCAGCATCCGCGTGCTCCACCTCAAGTTGAGCCTTCGCCACCCGGTTCACATCCACGACATCCGGTTCCGCCTAAAGGAGAGTGTCGGGGAAGCTGATCCACGAACACCTATGGGACCGGCGGACCGGGTCCCTTTCGGTTCGGCAGGGGGCGGAGATCGCACGAAGAGCAGATCGAGGCGAAACACACGAGCAGTTTACCCAGCTTCGGAGCTCTCCGGAGAGATAACACTCCTACTGCTGCTTGTCTGATTGTATTGACTTCTTGCTCGGGTGCGCTGAGTGCTACAGTACACACGAGACTGAGCTTGAGTGTTTTCTGGTTTTGAACCCCCCTCTACGTTGCGCATGGGCCTCCTTTTATACGCTCAAGGGGTCTCCGACAGGTGGCAACGTAGACAAGGGCAAAAATGGAAAAGGAATTGCGGTTGGTACAACTACTTGTACAGTGTATCCTACCTAACCCTGACGGCAGGGGACAAAGGCATTAATTGCCCGTCTGCGTCGCCCAAATAGTGCAAAAAGGACCGTCAGGGACGCCACCACTTGCCATGATGGCTATCTTATCAGCGCTGCTTGCCACCGCGCACCGCTGGCTGCACAGCCTCCCGCCACGCGCGCCCGGAAAGGCCCCAAGGCGACACGTTGGTGGATGTGCTGGAGCATGGGTACAGAGTGGTTGCTTGCCGCGGCAAGCGCCTTGCCGCGGTCGCTGTCTTGACGCGCCCGGAAGCTTGTCGCTCACCGGGCCTTGCCGGGACGCGCGGCGTGTCGCGGCAAGTTCCTTGCGATGCCTTGGTTGGCCTTCCCGGCAAGCTCCTCTTGCCGGGGCCTTGTCTCCTTGGCTTAAATACTTTGTTCTTGAATGGCTCCAAAGGAACCACGGAGGGCCTTGGCGGTTACCCGGCAAGCCTTGCCGTGGGGCGTTGCGACTGCCCGTGCACAAGTTCGGGATACTAGGGGACCCCTACTCTAATACACCGACAGGAGCCCCCGGGCCTGGGCCACACATGGTGCCGAGCGCTGTTGGGCCAGACCCAAAACAGGGCACGGGCACGCGCAGCCTGGATCACGCTGTATCTTACTCCGTAACCACCGCGCCCTCCCCCAACGGCACGCGTCGAATGCGGCGTCGTGGGGGAGATCGCGGGTGGTTTCTTTATTCGGAAGGACGAAACGTCTGCCCCCTCCCCCTTTATAAGCAAGGGAAACAGGGGCAGTTCGCCCATCTCGCCGGTTGCTACTCCATTTTCCCAAATCTCCGCCGCTCCCCCCTTCTTCCCGAAGCCGAAAGAGAGCAGCGCTCCGCCCCCCATTGCCACCAGCACCACCAACGCCGTCAATCTCCCCCACCACCTCCGCCATGGCTTCGAAAGCCGACAAGGGGAAGGGCGTGAAGTCAGCCAAGGCGCAGCGGCTCGCGGCGCTGCGAAAGGAGCGGGCCATCTTCCCTCCTCAGCTTGACGCAAAGGAGCTGAGGGAGTACTACTATCTCTTCTGGTCGACGGAGACGCGAGCGCATCCGCGCACGAAGGTACTCCCGGCTACCGCTTCGGAACTGGCTCCAAATGGCTATCCTTTCTTTGCGGTTTTCTTCTACTGTGGGCTCTGCCCGCCCTTCTCTGAATTCTTCTGTGACGTCATGAACAACTACGGGTTCCGCCTCCTTGACTTCACCCCCAACGCTGTTCTGACCATGGCAGTTTTTGCACATCTCTGCGAAAACTTTGTCGGAGTCCATCCAAACGTAGCCCTTTTCCGCCACTTCTTTATGCCCCGAGTCGAGAGAGGGGAGCCCCTTGCCGGCGGAATTGCTTGGATCTCGAGAGTCGGCAAGAAGGAAGCCTATCTGGAGGGAGAGCTCCGCAGCAAGTGGGAGGAATGGAGAGCAGAGTGGTGCTGGATTGTCGAGGAGAACCCGCAGCCATTTACTGCCCTGCGCCAAGCCCCAATAGTGCGTGGCAATGACTGGAGCAACGTGGCCCCGGAAGACGACAGGCTGAAGATTGCCGTCACCCGGATCCTACGCCTCAGGCTTGCCGGGCTCACCGTAGGCGCCGTTGGCGCAGATTTTCTTCGCCGTCGCATCGCCCCCCTGCAGGAGAGGAGGAGACCCGCCTGGGAGTTTCAGAACTCGGCGGATATCATGAGGCTGCGCCCGGGCCTCAACTTCAACTTCACCGTCCTGGAGCTGGATGCGATGCTCCTGGAGCTGTTCAAGCGCGATCCTCAACATCCATTCCTGTTGCCGAGGAGGGTCGTTCCGTTGTGCAACAACTCTTCGCTCGACCGCATCCGCGCAATGATGCCGTTGTGCGACTCGCACGGCATCGTCCCGACTTGGCAAGAGCCTGCAAATGACGTCGTGCGGCATTTCTTTGATGGCTTGGTAGAAGTGTCAGTCCGCGCTGATGAACAGAAGAGCCTCACCCGCGATACCACCGATGATGAGACGCAGCGCATCGCCACCAGGCTAGAGGAGGCGGCGGCAGCCGCTGCCGCGGGTGAGTTTGGGTTCACCGTGGAGGAGGCAGAGGCAGCAGAGGCGGCAAGCCTTGCCGAGCGCGAGGAGTTCGCCGGCGAGGAAGAGCTCGCCGGGCCTGAAGCTGAGCCAAGCGAGCCCGCCGAGGGAGAGCTTGTTGGGCCCGAACCATCAGACAGCCTGCCGCAGGCGGAGCCCCCAGCCCCGCCAAGAAGGCGCCTCCGCAAGGCCGCGGACGTAGCGGGGCGGGAGACGAGCCAACAGCCGCCGAGCCGCGCGACACGCTCTACCGCGGCAAGCACCGTTGTCGCGGGAGCGCCTCACGCCGCTGCGGCAACTGGAGTGGGGTCTTCCCGGTCCGCCGCTACTGCTCCTGCGAAGCGGGCAAGGGAACCTACCCCTCTGCCTCGTCGAACCGGAGGCGAGCCGGACTTCGATCTCTCCGCGCTCAGCTCCGACGAGGAAGAAGAAGAGTAAGATTCCTTGCTATTCTTGTAGTTCTTCAATTTTGTTGCTTTGTCTTGTATCTGACTTGCTTTTACTCTGAACCTATTCCTTTTCAGGACGCTGGCCCAGAGAGCGGCGAAGAGAGCCAAGGCTCCGATGATTGTCATCGAGGATGACCCCATTGCAATAGCAGAGGGCGTGCCCGAGACCACCTTGCCGGACCCGACAAGCATTCCTCAAAGCAGCCCCCAGCGCAGCCCCCAGCGTAAGTACATAGTTTACTTCCTGCTGTCAGGTGCGCATGGTTGCTCTTCCTTTGCTGATATCTGACTATTGGTTTGTGTAGGAGCAGAGCAGCCTCACCAGGAGTGCCCGGAAGCCGCTCCTGAAATGCCTTCTGCTTCGACTACACCGCCAAGGGAGGCTTCCCCGGCAAGGGAGCGTTCTCCGGCAAGGGACAGGTCCCCGGCAAGGGACAGTTCTCTGACAAAGGGCGGCACCAGTGATCCTCCGGTGGTTGAGACCACGACTGCAGATCCCAGCGCAGGTAACCCTTTTGCTTGAAAACTTCCCTTGGGTTCTTCTTCTTCTGATTTTCTTTCTGAGTATTTGCTTGACTTTTCTCCTTTTTCCGTTCGTCAGATCCATCTACCGCGGAGCCAATGGATACCGAGGCCGCTGGCGAGGAGAACGCTGAGGAGAACGCGCGCAGCAACACTGACGACACCGTCGCCACCGAAGGAGAGGCCGGCGCTAATGATCCCGCCGGTGAAGAGGCCGCCAAAGCTGCCGCCGCAGAAGCTGGCGAGGGATCCGGTGATCGCACTGACAGCCCCAAGGCCGAAGGAGCGCCAGGCGCTGCGCCGACCACCGATCCCTCCGTTGATGCTGCAGCGCCAGGCTCCGAAGAGCCCCAGCCCGGTGCCTACTTGAAGGCTGGCGACGGTATCTTCATCAAGCTCCCCTGGGCGTCAAGCTCCAGGGAGCCGGTCGAAGGAGAGGTGCTCGCCTCTGCCGGGCTGACGCTAGTTGACGCGCCAAGCAGCAGCAGCGACGAGTCCGAGGAGGAGCGGCTGCTGCGGAAGCTGCTGTCGCTCTACTGCGCCTGACAAGCCAAGTTGGCATCCCGAGAAGCACTTGTCGCGAAGGCGGGAGTGGACATCGAGAAGCGCACGGAGGAGCTCCGGGGCCTCAGGCAGGAAGCCCTCCGGTCCCTGGCGGAGGAGCAGGAGCAACTTCTTGAGGAGCGGAAAGCCTTCCTCCTCGAGAAGGCTGAAGTTGAAGAGAAGCAACGGCTTGTCGCCGAAAATCTATTTGCGCAGGAGGAAGAGTTGGCGCAACGCAAGGTCAATCTTGACAGCCACGAGGAGGAGCTTGCCGCGCGCGAGCAAGCAATTGGCGGGGCTCTCAAGGAAGCGAAAGATGCTGCCGCAGCTGCAGAGGCCGCCAAGAAGGAGCTGGGGATGAAGGTGGCGCAGCTGGAGGCCGATCTCAAAGCGAGCGGCGAAGAGCTTGCCGTGCTCAAGCGTGAGCGCGAGAAGGACGCTGCCGCTCATGGTGAGCTGCAGGGTCTTCTCGCTGAGAGGAGCAAGGAGCTCAGCGCCGCCAAGGATTCCAATGCAGATCTCGAGTTGAAGTTGGCTACTTTGACTCAGACGCTGGACAGCGCCAGGGAGCAGGAGGTGGCCTTGTCGGAGAAGATCAAGGCCGATGAGGCGCTGCTGGCGAGTGCTGCTGCCGCCCATGACGCTTTCAGGGAGACTGTGGAGCACTGGACTGAGGGTCTTGTGGATCTTGCCACCACCATCGATGGGGAGCTGGCGCAGCTGGGGATGGAGGATCTTGGGTACTCCTCCGACGAGCACCTCCAACCCAGCGCCAGGATCAGCTTGTTCTTCAAAGGCGTGGCGACGGCCCTCCAGCGACTCCGGGGGAAGATCCCAAAGCAGCTGGCCGACGAGTCGCGCAAGATCTGCGCAGGAGCTCTCCAGAAGGTGCTGATGAAGGTGGCCTTCCGCAACCCAGGCCTCAACTTCACCAACGTCCTCAAGTCCTTGCCGCCGGATGCTGATCTGGAAGCGCTCAAGACCCTTGTCGCACCCATTGTGGACAAGGTGAGCAGGATCAAGAGGGTTGAGGGCGATCGCGTATATTAGGCCGCCCGTTTTCTCTTTCTCTTTGTCGCTGCTAGTCATATCATGAGAACAATCTATTAGAGCTGCGACAAGCTATCTTGTAATATATCTCTATTTTGGGTAGAGATTGCTGTGTTATTTCCTTTACTTGATTCCTTCCTTTGTATGTCTTTGCCCTACGCTTTTAGGGAACTTGTCGGCGCAGGCACCTGAGCCGCGAGCGCTGAGTGCGGGACATCAGCAGCCTGCTGGCGGTGCCGCTTCCGACAAGAAACCTTGTCGCATCTAGTCGCAGCTCACTTAAGTTGTTAAGAGGACTCGAAACAAAGTAAGGGCACAACTAGCTACGAGTTGGTTCCTCCGCGCACAGGTTTTCCATACAAAGCACGGTCGTTCGAGGAAGATAACTTAAAAATTTAAAAACTGATTGCTCAAACTTTGGCAACTTAGCTTTTCTGTCGCTTGCTTTCCGGTAAGGCGAAACTTCCTTGAACGATGCCTGGTCCACACCATTATCTTCTCCTTTCCCCCCGGCAAACTTGTGTGCGAGGGAACCTTCCTTTCCTTTTTGAGAAAAAGAAAAAAGAGAAAATAAATATATGGTGCCTTCCGGCTCGTTATTGCTTACCGGGGGTAGGTGCTGCACAAAGTGTCAGGTAAGGCATGCAAAAATAAAGTAGAAAGCATGATATTGGCAAGATGTGCGGAGCACATGAGTTTTACTTATGCACGGGGTCTGTGCCCGGCTTTGTACAAAGGATTACATGCAACATCGGCAAGACTTGCACAAAAGGTGGTTGCCGGAACAGGTTCCGGCAACCGCGCCCTATGGGTAAAACTTACGAAGATGCTCAATGTTCCAGGAGTTGCTCACCGGAATGCCATCTTCGGTCTCAAGGCGGACAGCGCCAGGCCTAGTGACTCATTTCACCCGATAAGGGCCTTCCCACTTTGGCGTCAACTTGTTGGTATTCTTGGCGGACTGAACGCGCCGAAGAACAAGGTCGCCTTCCTCGAAACTTCTGGCATTAACTTTGCGGCTATGGTTGCAGCGCAAAGCTTGCTGGTATCGAGCAGCTCGTACAGCAGCCTGAAGACGGTCCTCCTCAAGGAGCAGCGCGTCATCTTGTCGCAGCTGCTCTTGCTCAAGCTCATCATAAGCGAGCACTCGAGGTGACCCGTATACGAGTTCCGTGGGGAGAACCGCCTCTGCTCCATAGACTAGAGCAGAAGGTGTCTGGCCAGTGGCTCAATTTGGCGTCGTCCTGATCGACCAAAGAACCACCGGCAGCTCCTCGATCCAGTTCTTTCCGCACTTGTGCAGCCTATCAAAAGTTCTGGTCTTGAGCCCGCGCAGCACTTTAGCATTTGCCCTCTCCGCTTGACCGTTGCTTCTTGGATGAGCAACAGAAGCGAAGCAGACCTTGGCGCCAAGTTCTTGGACGTACTGCATGAAGGTGCGACTCGTGAATTGCGTGCCGTTGTCGGTGATGATCCTGTTAGGGATCCCGAAGCGGCAAACAATTGACCTGAAGAACTTGACTGCTGACTGTGCTGTCACCTTCCTCACTGGTTCCACTTCCGGCCACTTTGTGAACTTGTCGATTGCAATGTACAAGTACTCAAAGCCCCCGACAGCTCGGGGAAAGGGGCCGAGGATGTCGAGCCCCCAGACCGAAAATGGCAAGGATAAAGGGATCGTCTGGAGAGCTTGAGCTGGCTGGTGTATCTGCTTGGAATGGAACTGGCACGCTTCACACTTGGTTACTTGTACAGTTGCATCCTGGAGGGCTGTCGGCCAAAAGAAACCTTGCCGGAACGCTTTGCCGGCAAGTGCTCTTGCGCCAATGTGGTGACCACATATGCCTCCATGTATCTCTGCCAACAGCTTTTGTCCATCTTCCCGGTGAATACACTTCAATTTCACACCGTTGAGTCTTCTTCTGTACAGTGTGTTATCGACAAACTGGTACATACTTGACTGCCGGGCTACTCTTTCCGCTTCTTCTTGCTCTTGGGGAAGTTCTCCTCTCTAAAGGAAACGGACAATCTGCTGTGCCCATGCTGGAGCTTGCGGCTCGACAACAAGGACTAAAGGCACATCCGCTGCTGTGGGAACATCCGCTTCTACGACAAGAACCTGTGGCTCAGCCGGAGCTTGATGTTCCCCGGCAAGCTTGCCAGAGCAAGACTTGTCGGGAGCGTCTGCTTCAACGGAACAAAACCTAGGGCTCGCCGGAGCAGACTGCCCCTCAGCACTCTTGGTGTTGATTTTGATGACCTTCTTGGCGGCGGCTTCGGGGAGCTCTGCCGGAAAATAGTCACCAGAAATCAACTTCCTCTTCTTGCTCTGTCCAGTTGATGGTGTTACGGACGGTTGAGTCAGCTTGAGCACAAAGATCCCTGGCTCCATAGGTAACTTCAGTGCGGCGCACTTTGACAGGCCATCGGCAATGTCGTTCTGAGCTCTTGGAACATGTTCCATCTGTAGGCCGTCAAAGTGCTCTTCTAGCTTTCTCACTTCATCAACATAAGCTTCCATCAACGGACTCTGATAATTCTTGTTCACTTGGCGGACGACAAGCTGTGAGTCACCCCTGACAATGAGCTTCTTGATCCCAAGGTCTGCTGCGATCCTGAGACCGGCAAGCAAGCCTTCATACTCTGCTGTATTGTTCGTCGCTTGCTCCTTGGGAAAGTGCATCTGGACTACGTACTTGAGGTGCTCTCCGGTGGGCGCTACAAGTAGCACGCCCGCACCGGCACCTTGTAGCGAGAAGGCACCATCAAAGTACATCGGCCACTCTTTGCTTGCTTCCTTGACGGGGATGCTCGTTTCTGGAACTTCTTCATCTTGTGTTGGCGTCCATTCTGCTATGAACTCTGCCAATGCTCTGCTTTGGATAGTTGAAGTGCTCTCAAACTTGAGGCCAAAGCTTGACAGTTCCAGTGCCCACTCGACAATCCTGCCTGTTGCCTCTTGATTCTGCAGTATCCTCTTCAGCGGAAAACGAGTGACGACTGTGATCTCATGTGCTTGGAAGTAATGGCGCAGCTTTCTCGAGGCCATGAGAAGGCCGAAAAGCAATTTCTGCACACCAGAGTACCTTGAACTAGCCCCTTGCAGAAGGGAACTGACAAAGTAAACTGGGCGCTGCACCATCCTTTTCTGCATCTTCTCACGCGCCTGCGCAGATCCATCTTCGTCGGGACCAGAGCTTGTCGGTGAAGTCCCCTGCTTGTCGCTGCATGCATCTGCCATGGTTGCTGGCTCATCATCCGCCTCCCTCTCCGCTACTAAGCAGCACTAACTACTTGATTGGTTGCCGCTATATACAGCAGCAACTTCTCTTGTGGCTTAGGTGCGACAAGTGTTGGGGTGGAGGACAGGTATCTCTTTAAGTCCTGCAGCGCAGCCTCCGCTTCCGGAGTCCATTTCATTGGACCTGCCTTTTTCAAAATTTTGAAAAATGGCAGGGCGCGCTCAGCAGACCTAGAGATAAACCTGCTGAGAGCAGCTACGCAACCAGAAAGTTTTCGTACATCCTTGACGCGCTTTGGTGCTTCAATCTGCTCAATGGCCTTGATCTTGTTGGGATTGGCTTCAATTCCCCACTGAGACACGAAGAACCCGAGAAGCTTGCCGGCAGGGACTCCAAACACGCACTTCTCGGGGTTAAGCTTGAGGTTGATCTTGCGCAGATTTGCATAGGTTTCGTCTAAATCTTGAATCAGATTCGCCTTGTCCTTGCTCTTGACCACTATGTCATCCATGTAGGCTTCCACATTTCTGTGCATCTGTGGCTCAAAAGCGTGATGGACTACCCTTGCAAATGTTGAACCAGCATTCTTTAGACCAAAAGGCATCCGTACGAAACAGTATGTGCCACATGGGGTGATGAATGCGGTCTTCTCCTCATCCTCTTCTGCCATGAAGATCTGATGGTATCTTGAGTATGCATCAAGAAATGAAAGCAAGTCACATCCGGCCGTGGAGTCAACAATCTGGTCGATGCGCGGCAAGGGAAATGGGTCTTTGGGACAAGCTTTATTAACATCGTTAAAGTCGATACAAAGCCTCCATTTCCCGTTTGCCTTGCGCACGACTACAGGATTGGCCAACCACGTAGGATGGAGCACTCCTCTGACAAGGCCTGCTGCTTCCAATTTCTTGATTTCTTCTGCAATGAATTCTTGGCGCTCCACTGCTTGTTTCCTGACTTTCTGCTTGACGGGCCGTGCATGAGGACAGACGGCAAGATGGTGCTCGATTACTTTCCTGGGAACACCGGGGATGTCAGACGGTTGCCACGCAAACACGTCGACGTTCGCCCACAGGAAAGCAACGAGCGTGCTTTCCTATTTAGGGTCGAGAGTGGCGCTGATGGTGAAGGTACCACCAGTGCCGTCCTCCTTGGCGGACACTTTCTTGGTCTCTGGTGGAGTTGCCATTGTCTTCTTACACTTGCCGGTGGAGCTCGATGGTGCGTCCTCGATGGTAGCGCAGCACTCCGAAGAGGTGCGCTTGCCGGAGTGGGCATCATAACTCTTGCCAGACTTGATCTTCTTCTTCGCCCCAGGAGCTTCAGCGGCAAGTGACTTGCGATGTGTTGCTGCTGTTGCTTCCCGGTAGATCTTGTCGGCGCAGATAAGAGCATCCTTCTTGTCGCCATTGACAGAGATGACACTTATCGGGCCTGGCATCTTCAGTATGTTGTATGCATAGTGAGAGGCTGCCATGAATTTGGCGAGTGCTGGACGGCCGAGAATTCCATTGTAAGGCAATGGAAAGTCAGCAACATCAAAAGTGACCCTCTCAGTCCTGAAGTTCAACTTGCTGCCAAATGTTACCGGCAACGTGATCTTTCCCTTCGGCTTGCTCCTTCCCGGACTGATTCCTTGGAATGTGCCGGTCTCTTCGAGCTCGCTATCAGGGATCTGGAGTTTCTGGAGTACCACGGAGGAGATCAAGTTCAAGCCGGCCCCGCCGTCAACTAGCATCTTAGTGACCTTGAGGTTGCGGATAGTTGGTGAAACCAACATCGGCAAGCACCCGACAGCAGTTATGCGATCAGGGTGGTCCTCAATATCAAAGATGATAGGCATGCTGGACCATTTCAGAGGCTTGCGTGACTCGATGGGTGGTTCTGCTGCATTGACTTCCCGCACCCACTGCTTGAGCTGGCGGTGTGAAGTATGTAGAGATGCACCTCCGTCAACGCATATGACCTCTGTGGCTTTCTGGAACTCCTGCTCATCAGTCTCGTCATCATCCATATCTTCATCGTCGTCGTCATCTTCATCCTTGTCGCGGCCGCGGGGAGGTCTGTCTCCTTGCCGCTGCTTGGCCTTGCCGCGGCGTCCTCCTCAGCCGGGACGTTTCTTGACGGATCCTCCAGCACCTTCCTGGGCCTTCTCCTTGTCGCATCGCTCGTATTCAGCCTTTTGCTGCTCGACAAGCTGCTCGACCTTCTTGCAGCTTTGGAGGTCATGGCCCTTGGTGCGGTGGATCTTGCAATACTGCTTGTTGGTGCCGTCCTGCTTGTCGGCGACCGCCACAGCCTGGTGGTTGGTGCCCGCGGCAATCTCCTTGCCGGAGCTACCAGCTTTGGCTTTCTTGCCGGACTGCTCAATGACTAGCACCTCTTTGCCTTTCATCTTTCTATTGTTCCGCCGCCGGTTTTTCCTTGCCGGGGCAGTCTCCCCACTATCAGATCCTCCTGCTCCTATATTCTCTCCGGGGAGTTTCCTCCCTTCCACAGCACGTGCACACTTGTCGGCCAGGGCATATAGCTCAATGACGTCTCTGATCTTGCACATCGCCATCTCATCTCGCATCCTGCGGTTTCGCATGTTCTGATGGAACGCGCTGATTACCGCAGCAGGGTGGACATCTGGGATGTTGTGCTGCACGCGGCTGAATCTCTGAATGTACTTGCGCAGGGGCTCTCCTTCCTTCTGGGCGAGCAGATGAAGATCGCTCTCTTGGCCATGAGGCTTGTGGCCGCCTGTAAAGGCGCCGACAAACTGATGGCATAAGTCTGCCCAGGAAGATATGGAGTTGTCCGGCAAGTGCATGAGCCAGGACCTGACATTGGGCTTGAGCACCAGCGGGAAGTAGTTGGCAAGGATCTTGTCGTCTCGTCCCCTGGCAGCTTGCACCGCGATGGTGTAGATGCTAAGGAACTCTGACGGATGCGACTTGCCGTCGTACTTCTCTGGCACGTCTGGCTTGAAATTCTTCGTGCTGGGCCACTGGACTTGCCACAGCTCACGAGTGAACGCAGGACAACCTACTGCTACGGCAAGTCGCCTGGTTCCCCTGGCGCATGCACGTCGACAGAGGGCCCAGCGCGCTGGTCTGATTGACGTCGCGCTTCTCTTTGGTGCTCGATGCGAGTACTAGCGTCTTCTTGCTGTCGTTCATGAAGAACTTGGCGCTGATCGCGATGAGCTCGTGGATCCGATGATGCAGTGGAGTCGCTGTCAAGGTGGATCCGGCGAGTCGGTGATCTTGGCCTTCGGGGTGGAGAGTGCATGGTGGCTGCACCTCCACCGGTTTCGTCGCCACCGGATCGTGCCTGGCAGTCCTGCCGCGGCCGCGATGTACTCGGCTGCCGCGGAGTGTTGCCGTTGGTGAAGCCGATGAGACTTTGAATAGTGGCCCTCCATCCGTCGATCTTGTCTTCCGTCGGAGGGTAATCCAGGAGCAGTTGAGCTCGTGCCAAAGCCTCTGTTGGAGTGGTGGGAGGCAGTGGCGAACGGTGCGAGAAGCGGGATATGCTCGGAGTTCTAACTATGTTAGAAGGAGCAGTATCCCGTCCAGGCGACCGTGCCTCGCTCGTGCCAGCATGTTGGCATGCATGATGGTCTTGAGCACCCCGAGATCCACCAGCTCGATCTTGACCCAACAAACGTATGGTACTGCGAGTACCATGACGCTGTCGGTCCTGCGCCTCTTGAGATGGGCGCGGAACATGTACGGACGCCGAGGTCTGCGCAGCCTTGTCCTTGGACCTGGTAGCGCCGTGAGCTCCCTCGTTGATGTCCGTTCTCCCGTCGGCGTCTGCCCCACCACTCGTTTGCTCCGGTGGTGGTGGGATCGACATGGACGGAGCAGCTGCCGCAGAAGTCTTCTTCTTCGGTGGCATGTCGATGAAGAAGATGAAGATCTAGCTCGTGTGAATCGCCAGATCAGGTTCACACAACTTCGACGCCCCCTACCTGGCGCGCCAAAGATGTCGGGTTAGCTGATCCACGAACACCTATGGGACCGGCGGACCGGGTCCCTTTCGGTTCGGCGGGGGGCGGAGATCGCACGAAGAGCAGATCGAGGCGAAACACACGAGCAGTTTACCCAGCTTCGGAGCTCTCCGGAGAGATAACACTCCTACTGTTGCTTGTCTGATTGTATTGAGTTCTTGCTCGGGTGCGCTGAGTGCTACAGTACACACGAGACCGAGCTTGAGTGTTTTCTGGTTTCGAACCCCCCTCTACATTGCACATGGGCCACCTTTTATACGCTCAAGGGGTCTCCGACAGGTGGCAACGTAGACAAGGGCAAAAATGGAAAAGGAATTGCGGTTGGTACAACTACTTGTACAGTGTATCCTACCTAACCCTGACGGCAGGGGACAAAGGCATTAATTGCCCGTCTGCGTCGCCCAAATAGTGCAAAAAGGACCGTCAGGGATGCCACCGCTTGCCACGATGGCTATCTTGTCAGCGCCGCTTGCCACCGCGCACCGCTGGCTGCACAGCCTCCCGCCACGCGCGCCCGGAAAGGCCCCAAGGGGACACATTGGTGGAAGTGCTGGAGCATGGGTACAGAGTGGTTGCTTGCCGCGGCAAGCGCCGTGCCGCGGTCGCTGTCTTGACGCGCCCGGAAGCTTGTCGCTCACCGGGCCTTGCCGGGACGCGCGGCGCATCGCGGCAAGTTCCTTGCGATGCCTTGGTTGGCCTTCCCGGCAAGCTCCTCTTGCCGGGGCCTTGTCTCCTTGGCTTAAATACTTTGTTCTTGAATGGCTCCAAAGGAACCACGGAGGGCCTTGGCGGTCACCCGGCAAGCCTTGCCGCGGGGCGCTGCGACTGCCCGTGCACAAGTTCGGGATACTAGGGGACCCCTACTCTAGTACACCGACAGAGAGCCTCGATGGCAGCGGCATGTGCACGCTCCGCGTCGAGTTGAGCCTCTGCCTCCCGGTCCTTCTTTAGTATCGCCATGTTGAACCGCTGGTCCACCTGCACCATGGGGGACTCGAACGTTGGCACGAAGTTGACGTCCATCGTCTCATACCCATCGGGGGCCTTCCGCGCCGTGACCTCCGTCATGAACATTGGATGGCTTCCTCCTCCTCGTAGCTTGTCTCCAGAGAACTCGGGCATTCGCCCGCCGCAAAGCGAGCTTGGGAATGGAGGTCTGTGGCGCCGACCGCCGCCGCGATTTCTGCGCGGCGCTCCGGCGTCAGCATCTTGTAGTAAGTGATCTTGCGGTGCACCATGACTTTCCGATGAACTAGGGGACGCTTGATCCGGGCTAGGGGATCGAAAGGTGGGGGAATGGGCTAGAGATTTGGTGTGGTTTTAGGGCAGTGGCAGGCGTAGGCCGAGAAGTGAAGGTTCTGGTGTGAATAGTGGTTCCGGTGACGACAGGTCAATCAGTTTCGACTGTACATCGCTCTTGTCGCGTTCGCGTTGCAGCCCGGCACGCTGGACCCTCCACGTCGCTCATCGAATGGAGCGCGCGTCGTCTTGCGTTTTCGCTCGCTTGTGGGACCGCAGTTGAGAGCAAACCGACGTCCCCCCCCCCCGCCCCGCCCGCGTCATTTATTATACCACCACTCCCTCCGTTTTATGCAGAGTAAATAAAAACAGAGGGAGTATACTACAGATGAGAATCCCCTGACGTGGATGAACCCATTGAGTAACTGACATGCGGGGCCTAGCAAGCATGGGGTGCGCCAGTAAGTGACGAAAGGGAGGGTAAGGCAGGGATACCTACGTCAAAGGATCCACTTCCACTATACTACTTCGACCAAATGTTAGAGTAATAATATATGACATGCAACTTACACAAATGTTAGAGTAATAATATATGACATGCAACTTACACAAATCATACAGGGTCTAATGCGTTTTTCGAGGCTAACTTTGACCAAATGTTAGAGTAATAATATATGACATGCAACTTACACAAAGCATATGGTAAAATTCGTATGTGAAAGGAGTTTCCAATGATATAATTTTCACATTATACATCTCATGTACTATTAATCTTGTCAATAGTCAAATTGGAAACCATCTCAAGTACAAATCTAGGAGTACGTACGAATCTAACAATATTGATTGGGCATTGTTGAATGTTGATACCTTTTTTATCAAAGTAGAGATACTTTGACTACACATAAAACTTATATGTAAACTAGAAAGGATAGGAGGGAGTATATTGTACGTTCAAAAATGAAACAAACATTGAAAACCCTTTATATATGATTTGCAGATGCTATGATCACCGGTTCAAAATTTTGAATCCACCTTAGGTATCACGTGCCCCCACTCGTTCCTTCTCGATTTCATCTCGGGGTCCGGAGATGTATTGAAAGAGGACTAGGGTGGGTACATGCAAATGATACTCGGCGGAATGTTCAAATGAGGCATGCAGGAGGATGGACTCGACTGGAGGGCGACATGATTGATGGAGAAGAGGGTTGGAGAGGAATGCGAAATAAGCAAACGCCACATGATTATACTTGAACGACTCAAGTAAACAATAAGTTGTCTCGCTTGGCCTACATAGTGAAAGGCCTAATGTGCAATGCAGAGCATGACGCTCGAATATGGATGGGAAAACAAGGAAACCAACATGTGGGGCACACCCGTCGGGACGATGTAGCGCAGACTAGTCCAATGGAGGAGCTGGCCGACGACCTCCTTGCCATCGACAACCGTTCATGTGGGTCATTGGGGCCAACAACGGGGCGCAGCTCCAGCACCGCCTCTGGACACGGCGACCGCGGTGAGCGACATGCTCATATCGTCGCTAGACATGGTCGGTTTCAGTGTGCCGAGGGTGGCGTTAGTGTTGTGGCATGACCAACGGTATGTTTGATTTGTGCCCAAGGTCGCCCCATCAAAGCATTGGGTAGCCAAAATTTTGGTTGAGGTATTGGTTGCCCATGATTTGGCCGACATTGGCAAGAAAAATGAACTAGAGTTGGCTAGAGTTCATTAGCATGCCAAAGAAATGGCAACCATCCAAACAAAGACCAATCTTTGGGTCATGACTAAAATTTTGGTTGAGGTATTGGTTGCCCATGATTTGGACGACATTGGCAAGAAAAATGAACTAGAGTTGGCTAGAGTTCATTGGCATGCCAAAAAATGGCAACCATCCAAACAAAGACCAATCTTTGGGTCATGGCCAAAATTTTGCTAAGGTGCATGGGGCGCCGCGACGCGTCCGCGGAGTGGTGTAGTGCGGCCAACTTCATCCTCTGGACCTGAGACCATGCCGAGTCATCTTGCTTTTTCAATGACATGCAGGGATCGCATGTGAGCAAAGGGCATCTCCAACGTTGCCACGACCGCAGCTGACTACCCTGGCACACCAAAACCCTCGTCCCTCGCGCCACCGCGCGGTGCGCTCCTAGCCGGCGCCAGCTACCCGCATTCATGTCGTCCGTTCGTATGTCGTCGTTAAGAGGCTCGGTGCCCGAGGAACCAACTCCGGTGACTTAATGATGCACCCGGACGCTTGGCCTCACCAGAAGGCGCTACTTAAAGCGGCAACGCCCAGCTAACCTCCACACCATAGCGCATCGTCCTCCTAGCTGGCACCACATCCGTCATGACCGCAAGTGCGAACGCTCTGCGGGAGAGCTTGTCTTCGAGGATGAAGCTCGAGGTCGCCGCCCTCGCTCAAGTCGCCTCTCGCGACGCAATAGCGGCATAGCCAGACACGGACACGACCGCACAAGCGGTGGCCACGCTGGCGGCCGACGACAGGAGCACCGTCAGCCACACGTCCTACTTGACGCCGTCCAACGTCCGGCACCGCCGACGTCGAGGACTCCTCCGAGGATGAGTAGGGCATGGGAGGCGGCAGGACATGGTGTGCCAACTGGCCGGTCCGTATCCCGTGTTCTACTCTTCCTCGCCGGAGACCGCACCTTCACTTCATGAGTCTTGAACCCCGCCCCCGTACATAGAGATCGCAGATGGAGGACGTCGGTCGCCGCCGTAGAATAGGTTTAGGTTCGGGTTTCTTTTATTTTTCTGTCCTATAAAAGTTCGAAATGTAATGAAAATCTGCCGTGTTTGATTAATCTCGGCCGGTGTATATGAACTTTCAAAATAATATACATATTATAGGATTACTAGCAAGATGCCCGTGCGTTTCATGTAAGATCAAGATCTTGTGGGAGAAAAGGATGAACGAGGGAAAGCCTTATCTGCAAATGTGGAGAGGAGTGCGGGTAAATTGTCATAGTTTCCTTCCTATCCGTTAGATATAGATCGGACGGCCTATATTGCAGGATGATAGGCACACCATCATCACCAACTCTGCTTTTTATTGAACCAAGACAAATCTAACATGCAAAGTAAAATAAACACATAGGGTCTATACATACACAAATTATCTTAGGCACTCCAATAGTATGTCCACTACACATTCACGCATTTCACATCTTTCCACATCTACGGGAACCTACGAAAGGGTTAACGTAAATTGCCTCTCTCTCTCCTCCCCTGATTTTCATGGTGGTGGTCCCCTCTCTCCCCCCAATCTACAATCAACAACTCACACGTTTCACATTATGTTAATTACGTAACTGGTATTACGTAGGTGTAGCATTACTGTAGGACCTTGAAGTATGTCTAGAGCGGGGGTGATTAGACTACTTGACCAATAAAAACTTAACCTTTTCCCAATTTTAGAGTTTGGCAGATTTTAGCTATTTTAGGACAAGTCAAGCAATCATCACACAATTCAAGCAAGCATGCAAAGAGTGTATAGGCAGCGGAAATTAAAGCATGCAACTTGCAAGAAAGTAAAGGGAAGGGTTTGGAGGATTCAAACGCAATTGGAGACACGGATGTTTTTAGCGTGGTTCCGATAGGTGGTGCTATCGTACATCCACGTAGATGGAGACTTCAACCCACGAAGGGTAACGGCAGCTCGAGTCCACGGAGGGCTCCACCCACGAAGGGTCCACGAAGAAGCAACCTTGTCTATCCCACCATGGCCGTCGCCCACGAAGGACTTGCCTCACTAGCGGTAGATCTTCACGAAGTAGGCGATCTCCTTGCCCTTACAAACTCCTTGGTTCAACTCCACAATCTTGTCGGAGGCTCCCAAGTGACACCTAGCCAATCTAGGAGACACCACTCTCCAAGAAATAACAAATGGTGCGTTGATGATGAACTCCTTGCTCTTGTGCTTCAAATGATAGTCTCCCCAACACTCAACTCTCTCTCATAGGATTTGGATCTGGTGGAAAGAGGGTTTGAGTGGAAAGCAACTTGGGGAAGGCTAGAGATCAAGATTCATATGGTAGGAATGGAATATCTTGGCCTCAACACATGAGTAGGTGGTTCTCTCTCAGAAATGGTAAGTTGGAAGTGTAGGTTTAGTCTGATGGCTCTCTCCACGAATGACGAGGAGGTGGAGGGGTATATATAGCCTCCACACAAAATCTAACTGTTACACACAATTTACCAAACTCGGTGGGACCGAATCGTTAAACTCGGTCGGACCGATTTAGTAAACCTAGTGACCGTTAGTGATTTTTGGTGGGACTGACATGCATCTCGGTGAGGCCGATTCGGTTAGGGTTAGGGCATAACGTAATCTCGGTGAGACCGATTTGGTAATAAGCTTTCTAGAGAGTTGGTCAGGTAAACTCGGTGGGACCGATTTGCTCTTTTCGGTGAGACCGAAATGTTACAAAAAGGAAACAGAGAGTTTACATTGCAATCTCGGTGGGACAGATCGCTCACTTCGGTTAGACCAAAACATTACGAAGGGAAACAGAGAGATTGCAACCCCATCTCGGTGAGATCGAGATCCCTATCGGTAAGACCGATTTGCTTAGGGTTTGTATCAGTGGCTATGACTTTTGGAATCGGTGGCGCCGGATAGAAAGAATCGGTGTGACCGATTTTGGCTTTAGGTTTAGGTCATTTGTGGACGTGGGAAAGTAGTTGAGGGTTTTTGGAGCATATCACTAAGCACATGAAGCAAGAGGCTCATTAAGCAACACCTCATCCCTTCTTGATAGTATTGGCTTTTCCTATAGACTCAATGTGATCTTGGATCACTAAAATGTAAAATGAAGAGTCTTGAGCTTTTGAGCTTGAGCCAATCCTTTGTCCTTAGTATTTTGAGGGATCCACTTTCATCATCCATGCCATGCCATTCATTGAGCTTTCCTGAAACAATAGTCTTGGAATAGCATTAGCTCAATGAGCTATATGTTGTTATGAATTACCAAAACCACCTAGGGATAGTTGCACTTTCAATCTCCCCCTTTTTGGTAATTGATGACAACATATAGATCAAAGCTTCGACAAATGATAATAAAATTTAAATAACATCATCGCTTTGAGAAGTATGTGATAAGCAAGAGCTCCACCTAAATTTGTGCATAGTTTTAGATTTTCTTTGGACTGCAAATGCACAATGAATTAGGCTCATGGGTTACTCTTCCATGTCACATACATCTTGGTGGAGTGCTCAAAATAATAAACAATGAACGCATGCACTCATTACCAAGCATAGTGAGTGATCACATAAGATAGATAGGATAATATCAAGCATGCATAAGTGTAGCTTATGATCAAACACATGATCATCAATGTCTCACAAGCATAGTATCTCAACCAAAAGCAAACAAAGATTGAAAAACTACCAAATAAAGCAAGAGAGAACAAAAGCAACACTCTCTCTCTCTCGAAGCCTATGATCTATACATTTTCTCCCCCTTTGGCAACAAGTTACCAAAAAGTTCATAGAAAATGCATAGTGCTAGATCGACTCTCAGTCTTGATCTTCTTGTTGTGGTGTCCTGATAACTCCAAGGATGAAGGCTTCAGTTGAAGTGGATGGAGTCGGAGGAGTTGGTGCTGGAGCTGTTTGCACTGAAACTATAGGGGTAGGGGCTGGTGCTAAAGTTGTTGCTCTAGTGTCTGTCACTGGCACTGCAACTGACCTCTGGGCTCTGGGCACTCTGGCAAACACATTGGTGGTAGTCTTGCCCTTCCTCTCCTGCATGTCATCCTGTAGCTACTCCACAACTGACTGAATCTCAGTTACTTTGACATCTAGATCATAGAATTTTTGTTCCATGATTCTTTCCTGGCTCTCCTGGTTTTGAGTTAGGGTGGCCAACCCCTTCTCAATCCTCAGAGATGATGCTATCAAGTAACCAAGCTGGTCCTGTTTGGTTTTCAAGAAATCTTCAGATGCCTCCTCTTGAGTTGGCATCTTGGAAGCCTTCTCCCTCTTTGCCTTCTCCTTCTTCTCCTGAGCTTGAACTGATTGTGGATCATCTTCATTCATGACAACCTCATTATCCTCAAAGTCTGGATAAAGTGGAAAATGTTCCCTATCCAATAGATATTTTCCTGTGCCCATCTTTGAGTTTATCAATTCTTGAATCTGAGGTGCATATCCACAGCTCCTCTTCTGATCTGCTGCAGTCCTCTTTATGGTTTCAACTATAAGGCTCATGACTTCGAATTTTTGTGGCACATCAAATAAATGCAACATATTGATGGCATGCCCTCTGATCATGTTGTGGTCACCTGACTTGGGCAACAGAGTGTGCCTCAGAATCCAATTGATAGTAGGAAGCCCTGACAACAGAAAATGGACTGATCCAAAAGTGAAAGTCTCTAGGGCTTTGTCTGGGATCTCCTTGTACATGTGTGCCATGGTATTGTGTCCCATTTTCTTCTTGGCATATACATCCAGATCATCATCATTTTCCTTTGGGGCATTTATCAGTTTTGCCTATTCTTCTACAGTGGATTGGTACCTTGTACCTTCAAACATCCAAACAATTCTTCCATCTGGGTAAAAATGTGCTATGGAGTAGAATTGCATGATAAGTTCATCATTCCAATTTGTGAGCTTTTGCCCAACAAAATCTGCAACTCCACAAGCAACAAAGCTGTCTTGCACTCCAGGATAGTGTTGTTCATTTTCCTTGATGAATTTCCAGTCAACCCACCTCATGTCACAGACTATGGGCTTCTTGTCCAACAGAATTGTTTCATAGAAGTCCTGCTGTTCCTTTGTGTGGAACCTGTAGTCAACAACAGTTCTTCTCTTTGTGGCATATGTATTTGCCATCCTCCATATCCTCAATCCTGAGTCTTTTCTGATGTTCATGTTCTCAGCCACAGGATGGGCATCATTGTGATCTGGTATCTTTGGCTTGAGCTTCCTTAGAACATGTCCTTCTTCATCTTCCTCCTCAGCAACCTCAGGCACTAGGGCCCTGTTCTTCTCAGCAGCTGGAATACTCCTTGTATTCCTCTTTGGTACAGACTTGGCCTTGGGGGCAGCTTTGGGTGCTTCCTTGGGCTTAGATGTTGCAGCCCCAGATTTAATAGCATCACCCATAAGCTTTGGTGCCTTTGGTGCTGGTGCAGAAAGCTCTTCCTCTTCCATCATGGAAGGTTGACCAACAATTTTGGCCATGGTCTTCTTGACCCTTTCCTTCCTCTTCTTGCTTTTAGCAGCTGGCTCTTTGGGATCAGGATTTTCAGGTAGTTGAGTTGATGCTCTGGCCTTGGGCATAGGTTGCCTTCTTGCAGGCCTTTTAATCTTCATGCCTGGCTTTATATCCTTTGCTGAGCCATATTCCTTCTTGAGCACCACTTTCTTGGAAGTAGCCTCATCTTCCTCAGCTTTGTAATCTTCATCCTCTGAATCTGAAGTTCTTTTCCTCCTTTGCCTAGTTGCAGCCTTAGGCAAATTTCTAGGAGTACTTCTGCTCCCTTCATCTGAAGTTGAGGGACTAGTTCCCTCACTCAAGTCCATCTGCTCTTCTGACCTGTTCTGGCTGTCACTTTGATCAGACATACTGCAAAAGCTGACTGCTGACCCTGTGAAGAGTTATAGATGAGATAGAAAAGATGAGCATCACAAAATGCAGAGGTTTTTGCAAAAGAATGACTCAAAAGTTCAGTCATAGTTTTCCACAGAAAGCATTTCAGATCCACCGATTTTCAAACTCGGTGATACCGAAGCAGTTTTGGAACCTAAACTGATGATCTCGGTTGGACCGAGTTTCAGTTCGGTGGTATCAAGACTGCTAGGGTTTCACAGAATCCTCAAATCGGTTGCACCGATTAGTAATTCTCGGTCAGACCGAGAGTCACTAGTGCAATGGCATATGCCAAATCGGTGAGACCGAGTTTTTCAACTTGGAGGGTCCGAGATGGTTTCGGCGGAAACCTAACCCTAAAAATTTGAATCACATATAATCTATGAACTACTTTGGCTGGATAGAAGAGGTTCAATCGTGGCAAGAATCAATATGAAAACAATGTGCCAGGAATCAGACGTGGATAGCACAAAGATTAAGTCCATACCCTAACTTGGCGGTGGACTTGCTATGGCAGCAATGGCGGGGACGAAATCCATTGACGGCGGCGGAGGCCAGCGACAGGAGGCTGCTGGCGACAAGGAGACGATCCGGAGACCACGATGGCAGAGCAAGCTGTTGCGCGGGCGAAGGGTTTCGGAGAAATTTCCAAAATTTTGCCCGTGGCTATATATATAGCTCGACCCTGTCGGTGTGACCGAGTGGAACAACTCGGTGGCACTGAGATGCATAATTGTGCTCAGTTACAGCAAATCGGTGAGACCGAAAAGTTCAAATCGGTTGCACCAAGATTGAAAACTCAGATCAACTTGATGATCTCGGTAGGACCGAATGGAAGGATCGGCCAGACCGAGAATCACTAAGAGGTTTTGGAAGTTTAAGTCTATGACGAATCGGGGACTCCGAGTGCTCCTCACACAGAGTGGTTCGAATCTGACTTGATCAAATTTTGTGATGTAGCATGAATAGAGTTTGAGACGAGAAAAGCATAGATAGCTAAAGAAGGTTCTTAGGCATTCTTGTCCGTCCACTTGGCACAAAGAAAAGAATCCAAACAAACAAAACAACAAGTGGATGTCCTTGAATGAGTAAAATATGCACCAACATGCTCACTCAATAAGATGGCAATTGAAATATGTGGCAAAGCATGCACAACCAATTTTAGCATCTATCAAGCAATTGGCGATGACTAGGTCATCTATATATGAGTATATTGACTTAGGAGTCAAATGAGAACATTTGATCATAGGTCATACTCATCGTTTAAGCTCAAGTGAGGTTACCACTTTTACATAATGCATTAATGTGTTGACACCATTAGAGATGCTTTGACTCAATTCTTAGAGTTAAGCTCCCCCTAGATGTGAGATTCCCCCTTAGAGGGATGAACTAACCTTGGGTTTTGTCGATGATGACTTCATGTAGGTGTTGAATATGTAGATGCTCAATGTTGATGTAGATCATTTGGAGCAATCCTTTGGAGTGAGTTGCACTTTCAACTTGCCTACATGGGTTAGTCCCACAAGGAACAAACAAGAATATCCATAGACATAGAGTGATGCACACACAATATGATGTCCATGAAAACATTAGGTTACCTTGTCCCTTGCCTTACCAACATGAGGGTTTGTGACTCCTTGAACTAGTGCAAGATGTGAAAGTTTATTGCACTTGTTCTTGCCAAAATGATATGAGTGAAGAATGTTGGCGGAGTCACCCTCAAGAACTCTCTAGTTCTTCTTCTTAGGGATCCACATCATCTTGATGGGAATCCTTGGAGTTGTAGTTGTACTTGATGAAGTAGAACTTGACGTAGTCTTGGGGACCCACTTGAACGAGGCTTTAGGTGCTTCTTCAAATGCATCAATCTCTTCTTGAAGCTTGTCCTTGCCTTTGTTCTTGTGGTCTTGTGGTGGAAGATCATCTTGAGCTTGTGTCCCCTTGAAGGAAGTAGGATCATACTTCTCTTGTTGAGGAACAAACTTTGTCTTGGGGTATTGATCTTCTTCCCACTCAACTCCATTGGCGTTGAACTTTCGTTCAAAACCAACACCTTGATTCTTCCGGTGCCTTCCTTGCTTGCGTACAATTTCCTCGAATTGCTTACTCCCGGCAAGGCTCTTGTAAAAACCTTTCTCTATAATTCCCTTCAATAAACTATTTTCTTGCTCAAGTGTAACTTGGCTAAGAGAATCATTAGTGGAATCAAGAGAACTACTAGAAGCAACAACATTGGATTTGACATTATTATTGTTACTACTAGAGGAAGTATCTTTCTTGTACTTGTTACTAGACTTGACTTGAGGCATGTAAGTAGATAAGAGTAAACGCTTGGCAATGTAAGAAGAACTTTTCTTGCGGAGATCATCATTGATTGCCTTTAAGAACTCATGCTCTTGCTCAAGATTGAGCTTTTCAAAGCGTAACTTCTCATGAGCCCTTAAAAGTTCTCGATGATCTTCGAAGATAGTTTCATGAGCCAACTTAAGAGTGTTTAGTTCTTTAGTTAGAAGCTCAATTTTCTCCTTATCATTGTCATTTGTTTGATTAGCATGATTAATTGACGTTTCATCATAGTATTCATCACTAGAGTTGTCAACAAGTAAATCATCATCCACAAGCAAGTCATCTTCATCACTATTAAAATCAACATACTCGGGATGTGTTACCTTTGGACCTTTGGCCATGAAGCATCTTCCAACACCTTCATTTGGTGAGTCAAATATGTCGTAGGAGTTGGTTGACACAAGTTCTAGACTGGCAACACCTTCATCTTGAGTATATTCGGAGTCGGAGTGATAGCTTCTCTCGGAGTGTTTGTCGAAGTCGGAGCCGGAAACCCATTCACCAACATGAGCTTGATGTCTTTGTTTTGTGTAGCTCTTGATGACTTGTCCTTTCTTTCCGAATCCTTACTTCTCCGTGAGGTTCTTCGTTCATAAAGATCATCTCTACTCCTCCTCTCTCTTGGTGGTGATTCTTCTCTTTTGCTCCTTCTTCTTGGAGAATCTTCTCTTCTTTTGTAGGGTGCCGTACACTCATTGGAGTAGTGTCCGGGTCTCCCACAATTTTAGCAATTGCGCTCTCGACTAGAAGATCTCTTGTCATGATAAGACCTTCACTTGGAGCTTCTTTCTTTTCTTCTACTCTTGTAGAATTTGTTGAAGTTCTTCACCATTAAGCTCAATTCTTCATTGAAGGTTTGTTTCTCACTTGATGGTGTGGGGGCTTCACTTGAGGCTTTGTAAGCACCACTTGACTTGTTGTGAAGTTCCTCCTTATCCTTGAGTGACATCTCATGAGCAACAATCCTTCCAATGACTTTTGTTGGCTTGAGATCTTTGTAGTTTGGCATCATTTGGATCAATGTGCACACGGTATCATACTTTCCATCCAATGCTCTTAGGATTTTCTTGATGATGAATTTGTCGGTCATCTCTTCACTCCCTAAGACGGCAATCTCATTTGTGATAAGAGCAAGCCTAGAGTACATTTCAGCGACACCTTCACCATCCTTCATTTTGAACTTGTCAAGCTGACTTTGGAGCACATCCAACTTGGTTTCCTTGATGTACTCGGTACCTTCATGCATATCAGTCAAAGTATCCCAAGTTTCCTTTGCATTCTCAAGACGGCTGATTTTGTTAAATTCTTCGGGGCACAATCGGTTGAAGATGATGTCACATGCTTGAGCGTTGTATTGCAGCATCTTCAATTCTTCCGCATTAGCTTCACGGTTCGGTTCTCTCCCATCGAAGAATTCACCTTGCAAGCCAATACAAATAATTCCCCAAACGGCGGGGTTATGTACAAGAATATGCATTTTCATCCTATGCTTCCAACTAGCAAAATTAGTACCATCGAAGTAAGGACCTCTGCGGTGATAATTTCCCTCGCTAGACGTCATACTCTCCTAGGTTGTGAAACCAAGGCTATGACCACCAAAAGCTATGGAAATCAAAGAAAATGGAGACCAACGCTCTGATACCACTTGTAGGACCTTGAAGTATGTCTAGAGGGGGGGTGATTAGACTAATTGACCAATAAAAACTTAACCTTTTCCCAATTTTAGAGTTTGGCAGATTTTAGCTATTTTAGGACAAGTCAAGCAATCATCACACAATTCAAGCAAGCATGCAAAGAGTGTATAGGCAGCGGAAATTAAAGCATGCAACTTGCAAGAAAGTAAAGGGAAGGGTTTGGAGGATTCAAACGCAATTGGAGACACAGATGTTTTTGGCGAGGTTCCAATAGGTGGTGCTATCGTACATCCACGTTGATGGAGACTTCAACCCCTGAAGGGTAACGGCTGCGCGAGTCCACGGAGGGCTCCACCCACGAAGGGTCCACGAAGAAGCAACCTTGTCTATCCCACCATGGCCGTCACCCACGAAGGACTTGCCTCACTAGCGGTAGATCTTCACGAAGTAGGCGATCTCCTTGCCCTTACAAACTCCTTGGTTCAACTCCACAATCTTGTCGGAGGCTCCCAAGTGACACCTAGCCAATCTAGGAGACACCACTCTCCAAGAAGTAACAAATGGTGCGTTGATGATGAACTCCTTGCTCTTCTGCTTCAAATGATAGTCTCCCCAACACTCAACTCTCTCTCATAGGATTTGGATCTGGTGGAAAGAGGGTTTGAGTGGAAAGCAACTTGGGGAAGGCTAGAGATCAAGATTCATATGGTAGGAATGGAATATCTTGGCCTCAACACATGAGTAGGTGGTTCTCTCTCAGAAATGGTAAGTTGGAAGTGTAGGTTTAGTCTGATGGCTCTCTCCACGAATGACGAGCAGGTGGAGGGGTATATATAGCCTCCACACAAAATCTAACCGTTACACACAATTTACCAAACTCGGTGGGACCGAATCGTTAAACTCGGTCGGACCGATTTAGTAAACCTAGTGACCGTTAGTGATTTTCGGTGGGACTGACATGCATCTCGGTGAGGCCGATTCGGTTAGGGTTAGGGCATAACGTAATCTCGGTGAGACCGATTACACAAACTCGGTGAGACCGATTTGGTAATAAGCTTTCTAGAGAGTTGGTCAGGTAAACTCGGTGGGACCGATTTGCTCTTTTCGGTGAGACTGAAATGTTACAAAAAGGAAGCAGAGAGTTTACATTGCAATCTCGGTGGGACCGATCGCTCACTTCGGTTAGACCGAAATGTTACGAAGGGAAACAGAGAGATTGCAACCACATCTCGGTGAGACCGAGATCCCTATCGGTAAGTCCAATTTGCTTAGGGTTTGTGGCAGTGGCTATAACTTTTGGAATCGGTGGCGCCGGATAGAAAGAATCGGTGTGACCGATTTTGGCTTTAGGTTTAGGTCATTTGTGGATGTGGGAAAGTAGTTGAGGGTTTTGGAGCATATCACTAAGCACATGAAGCAAGAGGCTCATTAAGCAACACCTCATCCCTTCTTGATAGTATTGGCTTTTCCTATAGACTCAATGTGATCTTGGATCACTAAAATGTAAAATGAAGAGTCTTGAGGTTTTGAGCTTGAGCCAATCCTTTGTCCTTCATATTTTGAGGGATCCACTTTCATCATCCATGTCATGCCATTCATTGAGCTTTCCTGAAACAATAGTCTTGGAATAGCATTAGCTCAATGAGCTATATGTTGTTATGAATTACCAAAACCACCTAGGGATAGTTGCACTTTCAATTACTCGTCCTAAAAAACCCAACTAAGCCAACCTCCCAGCATATCACGCGGAAAAAGACCCGGCCGCGCCGTTTTAGTAGGGATTACCGGATTACTAGTAGTAGTATCGATGGATCGGGCGAAGCAACAATTTTTTTTGAGGGGGCGAAGCACCTAGTTTAAAAGGAAAAAAGGCGGTACACTCACAGAAATACTGTTGCTTGCACCCCACACACGTTCGGTCCTACAAATAGCTCACACAAATGGAACGCGGTTCGGCTTGCCTCTTCACTAACACATGGGACTGCACTTGGAGAAACCGACCATGCGCCAAACTCCCCCCACCCACCGTGCGAAAATCCTCC
>NC_057804.1:342693778-342702599 GCF_018294505.1 Triticum aestivum
GCCAATAATATTACCCAAACCCCCACCCCCTGTCCCCCTCCACTCCATTCGCTCGGCCAAAGCCACCCTCCCTGCCGTGCCGATACATCGGCGCCGCGGTTCTGCTATCCTCTCACTCCCACAATACGCTCTCGTAGACTGCTGTCCTCTAGCCGCGCCACCACCTCTGGCTACGTTCTTGTGGAGGCGCACGGCAGTCAGCACCGCCACCGCTGGTGATGTTCGTGTGGAGACGCACGACGGTCAGCTTCTCCCACGGTACGCACATTCTAGACTGAGGCCCCGTTCATGTCAGTGTAGCGTTGAATGTTAGCAGATAGACGCTGTTAATCTCACTGTTTGCCGAAGTAGTTTACTGTCAATATGCTCTGCTAAAGAAGCTTCCTTGCCCTGTTCTGCACTCTATCTGCTTAGCTGAGATGGCTTGCCAAGACCGATTAGTTGCTAAAATATCCTGCCATATATTTATTGTGACGTAGATTGCCACGGTCTAGTAGCCAATCTGTTAGGTGAAATAGCTCTACACCGTTTTATACTCAATCTTTGTTGCTGCGATGGCCTTCGATAGTTCGATGGATGTGTGCTCGGCCTCATTGACTGTTGAAACAGCCTACCATAATTTAGCACTCAAATCTGTTTGTTGAATTAGCTTTACATATATTTCGTTACTTAGATCTACTCGTCCAAATATCTTGCCATAGCTTTATACATCAACCTAGGTATTCTTTTTGGACTTCATAAAAAAGCATATATGTTTTTCCTGTAATATCTAGTATAAGAACTAATTTGTATGTCTAACAGATGGACATGACTTGGAAAACTTCTGCTCGAAGATTCTCTGCTGCATATGTCGAGGGGGTTGATAACTTCATGAACTTTATCAGAGCTGAGTACGGTGGACCGAAATTAGATGTGCTCTGCCCATGTAGCAGTTGTATGAATTCAGTTACAAGACCCCAGTCAACTGTGCAAAATCACCTAAACTTGTATGGGATGTCGGTCACATATACTAGGTGGGTTCATCATGGTGAAGCTGTGAACATCAATGTTATTGACTACGTGGAAGCAGCAGATCACCATCTTGATCTGCGTGATGCTTAGGTGGAAGAGGAGGAGGAGGTGGTGGTGGCGGAGCCAGTGAGTTTGACCAACATTGAAACAATGCTACGAAATGCTCGTGCATACCGTGAACTTTCACCTGCAGAAGAAAAATGGTGGGCCCGCATGTTGGAACAATGCAACGTTGTTGTCACCCCAGGAAATAAGCTGTCCGTATTCTCAGCTATGGTCACCTTTCTTTAGGTGAAGACATCTGAGTGGATGACCAACAAATCATTTGATGCGATGTTGGCTGCTTTCCGCAAATCTTTCCCAAATGCGTCTGAGTTGCCACACACCTACAGTGAAATGAAGAATTTCCTTCGTGCAGTTGGAATTGGATATGATATGATCCATGTTTGTAAGAATAATTGTGTTCTGTTCTGGAAGGATTATGCCAACTTAAGTGAATGCCTGAAATGCAAATCATCAAGATGTAAAGATGGCGATGCTGTGAAGAGGATTCCTCATAATGTTTTGAGACATTTTCCAATTACACCAAGATTGCAGAGGTTGTTTCATGATGCTGAAACAAGAGAGGTTGTACCGTGGCATTCTAGGAACCAGGAGTACAGAGATCAGAATGTAATGAGCCATCCATCTCATGGTAGTGAGTGGAAAAGCTTCAATGATAAACACAAAGAGTTTTCTGCTGACCCGAGAAACATTAGACTTGGCTTAGCTTCAGATGGATTTAACCCATTTGGCCACCAGAGCACCACATATAGCATGTGGCCAGGGCTTGTTATCCCTTACAACATGCCTCCAAATGTCTGCACCAAAGAATCAAACTACATGATGGCCTTGCTCATCCCAGGTCCAAAAAGTCCTGGAAAGGATTTTGATTTGTTCATGGAGCCTCTTGTGGAGGAACTTGAACAGCTATGGAAGGGTGTTCTCACTCGAGACCTATATAGCAGCCCACCAGCTGGTTTCTTTCTGTGTGCTGTTGTAATTTGGTGCATCCATGATTATCCGGCTTTGGGCACTATGTCAGGGCGTACGACACATGGTTACAATGCATGTGTTCGCTATGACAGGAATCCGCTGTCATACGCAATACTTAGCAAGATCTGTTACATTGGACACCACCGTTTCCCTGCCAAGGACAAGCCGCATCCTAGAAAATACTGAAGACATGTGTTCAATACAAAACATGAAAACCGTGATGCGCCAAAGAGGCTCACCGCCGATGAGTTGCAAGTGGAATTAGAGAAGGTCAGGCATATTACACTAGGAAACCATCCTGGTAATGGTAGCGGGAAAAGGAAGCATGGCATGGTAGAAGAAAGATTATTGTTTACCCGCAGGTCCACTTTGTGGGACTTGGAGTATCGGAAAGATTTGGATCTGCGGCATAATCTTGATGTGATGCACACCAAGAAAAATATATGTGACAGCATTATCGGCACACTTCTTAACATTGAAGGCAAGACGAAAGATACCTTAAAATCTAGGATTGATTTGACACACCTGGGTTTCAGAAAGGATTTGCAGGTGCAAGATGAAGGTAAACCACATGATATGGCACCAGCTGTGTACGGCTTGGACAAGGTAAAAATAAAAGAATTCTGCGAGGTCCTGTCACGTGGGAGATTCCCACATGGATTTGCTTCCAACCCTGAAAGGAGAGTCAGTGCATATGGAAACAAGGTACAAGGGTTGAAAACTCATGACTGCCACGTCCTACTTCAAAGGGTTTTACCTGTTATCCTTAGAGGATTGGGCCGCCCTGACTTATACAGAGCAATTGCAGAGTTGGGACCATTCTTCCGGTAACTCTGTAGTAGAAATATCAGGATAGATGCTTTGGAGCATCTTAGAGACAAGATACCAACTATCCTATGCGACCTTGAGAAGATATATCCTCCAACCTTCTTTGATGTGATGGTGCATTTGGCTGTTCATCTACCTGATGAGGCACCAATTAGAGGTCCAGTACAGTATCGCTGGATGTACCCTATTGAAAGACGGCTAGGCACTTTCAAGGGCTATGTTAGGAACAGAGCTAGACCCGAGGGTTCCATTGCAGAGGCCTACAATGCTATAGAAGCGTTGACATTCTGCTCAAAATACATTGAAACAGCTGATCAGCTTAGCAAAGAGGTGGGTGAAGAATATCCCGGGCTCAATGTTTTCGATTATTCTGTTCGAGTTACCGGGAAGAGTCGACAAGAGGACAAACCTAAAGATTTGGACAAAATGGTTTGGTATGTGTTGAATAACTGTCCTGAGATACTACCTTATATCAAGTAAGTGCAGTAATGCAGCTTATACATCGTAATCTACTAAACTTGCAGCACATTCTTATATATTTAGATGTTTGACGCGATCACTATGTTGTGCAGCATCTACAAAGAGGAGTTACTGCCGCAAAATCCAAGAAATATTGACAAACTGGTTATGGCAGGATTTGCGAAATGGTTCAAGAACCATGTAAGCTTTTGAAGTGCACTGTCAGTTTTTTAATATATTTAGTATATAAGATGATCATCTTGTCTATTTTCTAACCATAGGTTAAGAAGATGCGGGAGGATGGGCAGGCAGTTGATGATGCCCTTTACTCACTAGCAATGGGTCCTGATACTCGGGTAAGACATTATGAATCTTGCATTGTTGGAGATGTGCGCTACAATACCCTTGCACGAGACGAAGGCAGGAAGACACAAAACAGTGCCATCATGAGCACGGATACGTATGACAAAGAGATAACTGAAATGTATGCTAACATAACAGACATTGTTCAGTTGCAGTATATCTCCAGTTTCGAGGATCATCGGTGTGTGATTCTGTTGTGCTGTCGTTGGTATAACCTGTTTTCCAGGGTCGCAAAACCCAGAGCTGATGATTATTTCAAATCCATCAATGTCAAGGCGGCGTACCAGACCAACGAGCCTTTTATTTTGGCAATCAAGCAACACAAATATTTTTCTTGGAAGACACATTTGCATGTAGCGATGACTGGAGAGTATTCCAAAGGTTTGAGCAGAGGAATTCGTTTAATGAAGTTGCACAACAAGATGATGCTTACACTGCTCCTGATGTACAAGATAATAAAGATGTTCCTAATATCTTTGAGAACCATCACATCAATGAAGTTGGCGAAAAGATTGTCTGTCGTGATGTGGACATACAAGAGTTGATCAAGAAGAAGTCAATGTTCTAGGATGTTGAGGACGAAGAAGAAGATGACACCATGGGGAATTATGATTCAGACTGCTACACATGGCGAAGATGTTGACGCTGCTGCTACGGATGATGATTACATTGCTTTTGTCGTATTTGCGTGTCAGAAGACGTTTTTTATCTACTATGTGAAATTGTGTTTGCTATGACAACTGAAACCTGATGAACATGTTGTTTAGTATTTTGCTGTGAGAACATCACTTGTTATGTATGCTGATTCGTGTTTGGTGATTGTATGACAACTAAAACATGATGACATTGTTGTTTAGTTGTACTCATATTTGGCTATGAAACTTGAATTTGATGACATAGTTTTCTATTGGACTGCAATTTGTTCGACGTCTTCGAATGAGAACAAAGCTGACCCGACAAGGCCTCTGCTATTTATTTATTTATATGAGCAAAAGGGGATACCCCCTGATTTCCGTTAATAGAAATCATTAGATGTTCACAACACTATGCCCAGCCTACTACACAGGTTTCATTCATTACTAGTTTTAGCAAAGTGCTCATGTCATAGCCACTGAATACATCACGAGTGCTACATACACTGCAAATAAAGAGACAATCATCCTACAGAGCACATCGATTTTGCCCATTATCTTCACAAGCTCTTTCATCTCCTCATTGCTGTCAAGGCCATTCAATAGCTGTTGCTTGGCCATGATCAGATGAACTGCATCTTTAACCTTCTTCTCTGCATCTTCCTCTTCTGTCGTTCCTTCAGTTACTTGTCCAACACCCCAACCTGCTGGTATTGGGATTCCTCGGCTAACAAAATAATCAGCGTAGTTGCATTCCCCCACATCAGCAACTTCCCAGAAATACAAATCACACGAATCTTCCCTTTTCTGCATGGATCAAATTGGAAGATCATCAACCAAACTATTAAAAAAATCAGCAACTGAAAGCAGCAGAACAACACTTAAACATATTATTACCCCATTATTCGGGCAATTGTAGAAGACTCGGCCAGGGTTGCGGATTGTGGTTGAGATGCGACGGATGACTCTGCGTGATTTGCAGCAGTGGCACCACACCAATAGCAGCAGGTTGCGATGAGCAATTGGCTGTGGTGCGCGTGCCGGCGGGGATGTGATGAGACCCATAGGCGATGGTACGGGTGGTGACTTGGTGCATATCTGGTTGTTGCCTGCTGAAGAGCAGGTGGACGAGCAGCCAGTGGACATGGTTGCTGCGGCCAGAGCTTCTGATGCTAGGCAGAGTAAGTAGAGAAGAGGAGAAGCGAACGTTGGATATGTTAGTTTCATTACTTGTAGAGTAGCATAGCACCATATATTGTCATAGTCTAGGTTTGGATTCGAACCAGCTACAGGAGCACGTCTTTCTTTTTTCTAAAACTCGGCAACGTCTCTTTACTGGTACACTAGCTTGTTCTGTATGCCTTCCCAAGTCTTCGATTTTCTTTCCCTTTTTTTGCGAGGAAGGAGGGAGGACAAAATTGAGAGTTCATGGGACTTGAACCCAAGGCCTCTCGGTTGAGAAGCAAGGGTGCTAGTCACTTATGTGGCAAATGTTCCCTATGAGGAGGACGACAGACGAACGCCTTTTCCTCGCAGTTTTCTTCCTATATATAAAAAAGTATGCTACTTGGTGTCCGCTTAGTCAACAAACGATTGTGCCAACCTTGACCGTTGGATTGACATTCAACGTCTGTAGCATTTCTTCAGTCTCTTCTTCCTCGAGCCGCCCAAGCCAAACCAGGGCCGGCGGGACCGCCTGCTCCCACCTCCCATGGCTTGCTGTGATCTTCCCCGGCTCCTATTCATTCCCATGCGAGGCCTCACCATCATCCTCCGCCTTGGTTCGCTCGCCGCGGCTCCGCCCTCCGGTGTTGTCAACATGGTCAACAACCGAGAGGAATAAGGAGATGACTGTACATGGTGAGGATGACAGTAGGGACCCAGCAGCGCGCGCAGTAATTTTGTTTTGTCGGGACAGAGAAGGGTATCAACTAGGTTGTGCGGGACCCATGGCCCGTCTAGCCCAGGCTTTTATTTCATATGTTTAGCACATGACCAACCCAGTTTGGTTTTTTCCTTTCTGAAAATGGCTAGCCAGCTATTTTGTTTTTGCAGAATAACGAACGTAGGCCTACTTGCTTTTCTACGCCCTGCTGGGCCGGAAATCTTTCAAGACGAGGAGGGATGCATTTTGCCCAGAAAATGGGCTATAAGTAATAAGAAATGGGCTGTAAAATGAAAAAATACAGCAAACAGGCAATTAGTTCCAAAATACTGTTTTCTTTCAGATTTTGATATTTTAAATTTCATTGTTTTTGTGCGGGTAAAATTTCATTGAATTTAAATTAAGGTATATTTAGATTTAAAATTAATTTGAATCTGGCTAGAAATTTCGGGCTGTATGCTGTTTGGGACAGATTTGGAGGCTGATTTGTGGGTCTACTAGGTTGACGTGTAGTTTGGCTTTGTCAACTTAGTCCACAAACGATTCTAGCAGCGGTGACCGTTGGATGTTAATCCAACGGCCGTGCTGCTTCTTCAATATCTGATCTTCTTGCTCCAGCCGCCCAAACCAGCTCCGGTGGGACTGCCTGCTCCCGCCTCCCATGGCTGGCTGTGCTGCCGCACAGGCCGCACCGCCCCACCCTACTTCATTGCTGGCCAGGCCATTCCTCTACTCGACCAAACCTCCTGTTATTTTCCAGCGATGGCAGCTGGACCAGTAAACCCTTGTACTCCCCACCGCGTGGGCAACCATTGCCGAGTCTTCCCCGGCTTCATGTCGTTCCCTTCCTAGGCCTCGCCGTCGTCCACCGCCAAGGTGCTCTCGGCGCGGCCTGGTCAACATGGTCAATGAATGACATCCATCGGCCGTGGACTGTACGCGCAAAATAATGATTCCTCCACCTGACAGCTGGGACCCACCGGAAGGGCCTCTGTATTTCGCGAAAAAAACGTTCCCCCCGCTGACATGTCGGACCCACCAGCTATATCTTCACACGCAAGGAAGTGCCTCCTTATTATGTAGAAAAAAATGAATACCCCCCTGCTAGCTGGGACCCACCATAGTGGGAGGATGACTTGTGGGCCAACTAAGTTGACGGGGATGGAGGGCTTTGTCAACTTAGTCAATATGAATGATTCTAGCTCCAATGACCGTGCGATGTCCATCCAACGGCCGTAGTGCTTCTTCACCCTCTGGTCTTCTTGCTCCAGCCGCCCAAAGCAGCGCCGGTCGTGCCGCATGCTCCTGCCTCCCGTAGCCGGCTGTGCTGCTGCGAAGGCCTCACTACCCCCTACTATTCCCACCGCTGGCCAGGCCCTGCGGCAACGGCAGCCTCACACCGCAGCCGAACTAGTGAACCCTCGTACTCCTCTCTGTGCGGGCTTCCACTGCCGCCTCTTCCCCGGCTCCTCGTCGTCCCCTTCCTAGGCCTAGCTGTCGTCCACCGCCGTGGTGCTCTCGCGCGGCGTGGTCAACATGGTCAAGGAACGACTTCCATCAGACGCAGACTATACGTGGAGAGGCTGACAGCTGGGTCCACGGCCGCAACAAGGAAGTGCCACCTTATTACACGGAAAATAATGATTCCTCCACCTGACAGCTGGGACCCAACGGACGGGCCACTGTATTTCGCGGAAAAAACATTTCCCCATGACTGCTGGGACCCACCAGCTTCATCTTCGCACGCAAGGAAGTGCGTCCGGGCAAAAAAATGATTCGCCCCCCTGACTGCTGGGACCCACCAGCTACACCTTCACATGCAAGGAAGTGCGCCCGGGCAAAAAAAAATGATTCGCCCCTCTTACTGCTGGGACCCACCGGCTACATCTTCGCACGCAAGGAAGTGCGTCTGGGCAAAAAAAACGATTCGCCCCCTGACTGCTGGGACCCACCAGCTACATCTTCGCATGCAAGGAAGTGCCAGACAGTCGGGACCCACCTGGTCGAAGCATACGTAACGTTGTCATTTTGGTCGCGAACGTGTATGTACATATATACTGGTCGATGTAGAGGCGTGCACGTGTTGTAGTAGAGGCGCGTACGTGTCGTAGTAGAGGCGCACACGTAGCATGTACACGTACGTATAGTGGCCAGGGTGCAAGAAAGAAAATACGGCCACGTATGTGTACATACGGGCGGGGTCTCGAACGCCTAGTAGCGCATATGTATGGCGAGGGCTCGTGTACATGGCTGGGTCGGAACGGAGAAACAGCGCCGTCATCGTGTTCATGGGGAGGCAACGGAATGCGTCGTGTTCATGGGGAGGCAACGGAATGCATCGTGTTCATGGGGTGGCAACGGAATGCATCGTGTTCATCGGGAGGCAATGGAACGCGTGGGAGCCAACCGGCTGGGTCAGAATGGAATGCATCGTCGTGTTCATCAGGAGGGCTTGGACGGAACAGGCGATGGAAACAAGGCCTGGCGTACCACAGAATAGAGGAAACGGACCTCCTACGTTCAGAACGGGGTCCTGTTGATCAGGAGGGGTGTGGCGTACCGCAAAACGGACGAAACGGACCTCCTACGGTCGAAACGGGGGTCCTGT
>NC_057804.1:342703922-342756915 GCF_018294505.1 Triticum aestivum
GTAGCAGTAGCGAAGGAATCACTCGATCGGGTTCAGTTAAAAGCCATCGACCGATCGCTCGGGTTCAGTAATGCGTAGCCTGTAGTGCAATCACTCGGGTTCAGTTAGAGCCCAACGCCTTGCTCGGGTTCAACTAGAGCCAACGCCTCGCACGTGTACGAGAGAAATGCGCATCGCTCGGCCCCCGACCTCACACCGTAACCGGGAACTCCCTGAAATTTTCCTCCCCCTTGCTTCTACCATGGTTTTTTCCATCATGGATGGCCCAAAGAATGTCATGCAGCTGCGTCTCCGGCCCGCCCAGGACGAAAAGCCCATTTCCTATCATGATTTTTTTCATAGAAGTAGGAGCCCACCACATCTATGATGATACCGGGTTTTGTCACAATTATCGTCATAGAAGTGTCATATGTATGACAGAATTTTTTTAGTTCGACCCAAAATGTCACGGATGTGTCTTTTTTTTGTAGTGTGAGCCACCGTCCTAGAGATGATCTATTCTGTTATCAGACGCAATACTTATTCCGCTACTCTGAAACCCCCTTCACACTCTACTTCAGGCATCGAACGGTTGCTTACCCGTTTAAAACTTTCATACCCCCCTATAATGCTCTTGAGGTGTTTCATGTAATTAACCCGAGAGACACTTTATGCTTCTTCCCCTGAGTTAATCGTCCGATGCTCAATCTTGTTAAAACTCGTCCTTATAGAGTTTCCCCTCTCACCCATTCGTAAGTACGGTGAGGATCCGGAAGGAAGGGCGATGACTTGATCATGATGCCCTGATGCAGCGAAACGAAGGCATCGACGAAAGGGATCAACTTCTTCGAGAAGGGCAACCACCGATAAGATCCGTTATAATTCTATAACCATAACTTCCCCCTTACTCCACCTCTTAATCTCTGGATGAGATTTCTTGTAGTGGAGGAGATTTGTAACGCCCCGAGAATCATGCTATAGTAATCTCCCCTCTAATCTTGCCAAGTCGTCTTGTTTCTCAAGCTTAAGTGCCATGTGCTCAAAGTCAAAACTCCAATTCAAATTTAAATTGAAAGTCAAATTTCTATTTCTTCAAACTGTCCAACAAAAATGTTCGAGATGTTGCAAATATTCTCTAAGAAATTCTCATGGTTAAACCAACATTATTTGAAATACTAAAATGCCCCTAACCTATTTAATATAGTGCCCCTAAACAACAATTTAATCCATTTTCATTTATGCAAAATCCAAATGAGTTCAAGTGCTCACCAACTCTTTTTATGGCAGTACAAGGCCAACCCCGACCCCAATCCTAACTACCTGATCCCCACTCCCCTCGATCTCCCCCAAGCCCCTCTCCCCTTCCCCCACCCCCCGTACGGATCGAGGCAGAAGAGCCAGATCCCGCGCCACCCGCACCCACGTCGCCGGCGCCCCGACGCCCGTCCCCTCCCCGACCCCAAGCCGACACCCCGCTACCTCGACATGTCATCCTAGGCCTCACTGCTCTGTCCATGGCCGCACCATCGCCGAACTGCGTTGTCCTCATCGTTCGCATAACCGCCTCCTCGTTATTCCAACCCCTTCTCTCCAACGATGTGAGCGACCACCCCATCCCCTGCTTGCTGCCTCGCTCAGCACGCCTCTCTCCGCCACTGCGCACGTCCGCTCGAGCCTTGCCTGCGGTCACCCCACGCTGGGCGTGCCTGGCCCCGTGACCACTCGCACGCCGATGCCTTGCCTTGCCGCGCCCCACACCTCTTGCAGCCAGTGCCCCTCCCTGTTCCCCTCCTCTCACACCGAGCCCTCCACCGCATAACGCCGTCACCCCACGTGGCCCCTACCCGCACGCGCCCACCCCCTGCCTCGCCTCAGGCCACAGGTCATCGCGGCTGCACTTATTGCATCTGCCGGTCGCGCCATGGCCATGGCGTCTGCCCAGCATGCGCGCGAGCCCGCGCGCCTCTGATGGCCAACCCTCGTAATTAGGTGCCTAATGGTGTTTATTACTAACCCCCCCCTAATCTATCACTAACTGATAGGCCCCCACTAACTAAATAAACTGATTAAAATCATTGTTAAAGACCTGAGACACTTACATGTGGGCCCGCGTTACACTATTCACCCGGTGACTAGTCAACCGTTGACTGCTGACTCAGCAGTCAACGGGACCCACTGTCAGCCTCTAACAGCACTGCTGGGTACACCCTAGTGTGTACACATAGCATTTTTGCTATTATTCCCGAATTAAAAATAAATCAAGAATTTTCAGAATATCTTTTAAACTTCAATAAATCATATAAAATAAATTGTAACTCGGATGAAAATGTTTTCTACATGAAAGTTGCTCAGAACGACGAGGCGAACCCGAATACACTAACCACATACTTGTCAGATGCTTCTAACTATTTGAACATGGAACATTACCCTCCGGTCATCTGTCTGACATAGGTCCGGAACCGGGAATACATTCCCGGTTGAATTCCCCCTTCACCTATATTGTGTAGCCATATGTTAGGTCACACCCGGCACAGCATATTGACACGTTATGCTTTTGTGATTCTATGTTTGCTTTATATTTACTATTTCTTCCCCGTCTTCTCTCCTATAGACCCCGAGACCGATGCTGACCCTGTGATCGACTACGTCGACGACAACCCCTCCTTGCCAAAGCAACCAGGCAAGCCCCCCTTTTGATCATCCCGATATCGCCCATTCCATTCTCTCATGCTTGCATTAGATTTTGCTACTGTTATTGTTTGCTCCTATTCTGATGCATAGCCTGCTTTTGTAACCTGCTTATTGTTACCTTACCTGCTTATCGTAAACTGCTTATTATAGGTTGGTTGGTGATCCATCAGTGACCCCCACCTTGTCCTTGTTGCCCCTGCTTCATCATCAAAGACCCGATCAACGGGATCGAAGACCAGGCCCCGGCACCACACATCACTTCCCCTTAGTTGCTCCACACTACTGGTTTACTATCGAGTGCTGAGGGTGAGACCTCATCAGCACTTCTGATGTTAACCCGGTAGTATAGTTATTCGATCGTGGTCATCGAGGGTGATTCTGTCTTAACCACTTCTGCTACGACTCTCTCGTGCAACCCCTCAAGTGTGAACCTCGAGGGTGGATCCTCTTACGTTCACCTTGATGATTACATGGAGTGGAATCCGTTGAGGGTGACTCCTCAGGTTTTCCCCTTGGTGTTAGACACACGGTTACTATGGTTACTATGACTTTACACTGAACCATGTTACTAAAGACTGGTCGGCCCTGAGGGGTACCCGTGCGATCATATTTGCGAGTGATGAGGAGTCGGGTTGACCTGGAGGGTGCCCGCGAGATACTTACGAGGCGTGGCTGGGCATTCTTATCCCTTTCCGCAAGTCCTCGAGACGGGGCAACGGGGTCACATCTTTCATGAGTCTCTGCTTGTTACCGCGTGTTCCTAATCCACTATGATTTGGATATTTGATCCGAGGGGCATCTGGCCTGATAGCACTAACCATCACGTGGGCATAGTATGGGCATTCTGCGTCGTATGCACCAGCCGAAGCTTAATAGACGTCAGCGACTAAGCGGCGCGCGCTGGGTTGGACTGGAACGCACCTGCCTTTTTTAAGGAGGTAGCTAGGTCTGCCCACCGACCACGTTCGTAACGTGCAGGAGTTCCCGAGGTGATGGCCCATGACCCCTGGGGGCATAGGTTTAGTCCGACATGCTAACCTTTCTATTAAGCCTAGGTCGGGTTGCGGCGCATTGTTTGGCCGAGGCCGGGCATGACCCAGGAAAGTATGTCTGGCCGGAGTTAATCGAGCAAGGTGGGTAAGTTGGTGCACCCCTGCAGGGAAAAAAACATCTATCGATAGCCTGTCCTACAGTAACGGATGCTCTGAGTTGTATCCTGATCGATACAACTAGAACTGGATATTTGCGATGAGAAATGGATTGTGATGAGAAATGGATAGTATGGCTCTAGGATTGCTTTCTCGCAAGGAGTCGTGAAAGGATCTCTGCCCGAGGTTGATAACACTGCTACTACTTTACTTTATGCTACTCTTATCTCTTCTGATGCTGCATGATGCTTAGAGCTGCTTGAAGATGCTAGTCTTTGATAGGCTAGGCTTTCCCCCTTCTCTTCTAGCATTCTACAGTTTAGTCCACAGATACAACCCTTTCCATTGATACCAATGCATATGTAGTGTAGGTCCTTGCTTGTGAGTACTTTGGATGAGTACTCACGGTTGCTTTCCTCCCCTTTTTCCACCTCTTTCCATTCTCCTCAGATGCAGCAACTAGATGGTTGAGCCCAGGAGACAGACGACACCACCGACGACTACTGCTATCCCGAGGGTGCCTACTAGTACGTGGAGGCCGCCGACGACCAGGAGTAGTTAGGAGGCGCCGAGGCAGGAGGCCTTGCCTTTTCGATCATGTTGCTTTTGTGCTAGCCTTCTTAAGGCAAACTTGTTTAACTTATGTCTTTACTAAGATATTGTTGCTTCCGCTGACTCGTTTGTATTCAAGATGATGTATTCGAGCCCTCGAGGCCCCTGGCTTATAATATAAAGCTTGTATTATTTTAATTTGTGTCTAGAGTTGTGTTGTGATATCTTCCTGTGAGTCCCTGATCTTGATCGTACATATTTGCGTGTATGGTTGAATCAGGGGCGTCACAAGTTGGTATCAGAGCCGACTGCCTGTAGGTAGCCCCCTCTCAACTCCTTGGCCGAAGTTGATTCTAGCCACTGAAAAACTTCTACAACATGGCTGTGCGGCTTATGGGCCCACGTCGCCATTGGGTGGTGTTAGGATCTTTTATTCCTCGTCTTTACTCTGGGACCCTGATCTCTCTTCTATTCGGGTTAAAGATTTTACTAACTCTAACCTTAGGTTCTCGTAACTACTTCCTCCTGGATAGCCCCTCATTCTAGATGGTCACTTCGTGCACCAGAAGATTCCGAAGATACTCTTCGATGTTTTCCCGAGACCCTTGTGTCCTTCGCCGTTGCAATTCCCTACCACCGATAAATCCCCATGGATAGCTACATACACTTGCCGTACCTTCTTTTCCAATTGCTCTTGTTCCTACAAGATACCTTGAAATACTTTGCAATTTTCCGAGAATCTTTTGCGCCTGCTGCCTTGCAGCTCCTTTTCCGCCTGAATACCCCTACGAATAATTCCTCACACTTATCGGGGATTCGTTCATCCCCAGTTGATCATATGTCTCACAAAATTCTTCAAATGCAATTCGATCTCCCGATGATCCTCTGCAGCCTAGTGCTCCCGAAAGTCTTGTCTGCCTGCATTATGGTTAAATCCATATGTCCGGCAATATTCATTGACATCCTTTGTCATTGTCATCATGAGCCTATTGATTCAATATGTTGCGTTGCTCGCAATCATCAGTCAAACCCTCAAATTTGACCTTCCTTCTCATATGTCATTTTGGACATGAGTTGGATCTCGGCCAATCATGTTGTAATTTATTGTCCACCTAGTTCCCTTCAACTTGAACATCGAAATTATTCAGCTTCTTCTATAGTCCGATGCCTTTGCACTATTTCTTCTTCTGGTTGAGCATTTTTACTCACATCAGATTCTTTGTGGTCAGCCATATCCTTTGGTGGATTATTATCTGACCGTTCCTGCCTATTGTCAAATCCTTGAGTTCTTCCCCTGATACATAATGCCTTTGATAAATTGTATCATCTGCTTATTGTCAACCATGATCTGCTATTGAGTTGATGTTATATGCTCTGGAACTTAGTGGTATATGTTCCTAAGATACCCCTACGGGTTGAATCTATGCCTTCCCTAATCCGAGTGAACTCAAAAGAGATGTGAGTCATACTCTTCTGGTGCTTCACCAGATAAATCTTCCGCACTACAAATTCTTCGAAAACGAGGAGTGAATGAAAGGTTATGCATTGAAGAAGTGGGAGTCGACCTTGAACCTTAGTGTTCATGCCCATGGGCCTGATGTAGAGCGTATCATGGAACTGCTCGTAAAAACAATTACCCCTTGTTATAAGTTCATCTTGTGTCGGTGGTTCGCTCAGTCATAACCGTGGTTCCGACCATAGTTCTTCTTAATTCCATTTCCCAGACAAGTTAAAATACTTGTCTCCTGCAAGTCATTTCACCTGTCCAACCTCTAATTTGACCTACCTTCAAGTATTACCTCATGTTACCTCGAGGATATTTTGTCATTGCACTACCTCTTATAAATTCTTAATTGAAGTGTTACTCTGTCACATCATTCCTAACCTGATTGGGTACATCATTATCGTCCTAAATTTTAACTCCGCTACCTGGTCCTTCCTGAAGGACAAATTTTCAACGATGAGCTAAGCTTATGTCGCTCTTCCCCATCTTATCATTTCGCCTTGAATAACAAGCTTGGTTTCGAGTTTGCGTCGTACCCGTGGTTCCAATAACTTTTCGCTTCATCATTCCTTTGACTCGATGTCATCGCCGATCGATTACATCTTCCTGAAATCTCTCAACAATTGTGTCGTGCTCGTCAACATTCTGAGCTCTTCCAACATATCAATCGAATTCATGATGAGAAATACCATCCTTGACCCTCGATGATTTGAGTTATCATCGACAACTCCCTTGTCTTCTTTCAAACACATGTTTAATCATGTCTTGGTTATATCTTGGACTCCTTGCTATTCCTGCAATTGTTCCTTGAGTATTTCTTGTGATCTTCAACTCCAACCCCTACTTGTATCACCATGTTAACGTTACCTCGAAGCATGACTGAGGTATTCCGTATATCAGCAAGAACATTGGAAGTGCATTGTCGAATGTTTCTTGATCTATTATCCAAACACCGTTCTATGGGTAATATCATGATTCTTCTCTTGCCCCATTATCTAAATGCTTTTGAATTTGCTGTCATATCATGTATATCCTGATGCGCTTCCCCTTGGGAAGGATATACTCCCAATCCTGGTGTGTAAACACATTTTCCTTTCCAATGTTCTGATTGATCTAATGATCACCTTTTCTTTTCCATTGTTTTGTTTAACCTTTCTAGTGGTTTATGAGATCTAAGCAGTAATAGTTCCCTGCTTATGAAAACAGCTCGCTGTACAATTTGTCAGTAAGACCTTGTAATTATTGCATTTGACATTCTGGTAACCATAAATGGACGAGAACTTTGCCTATTGGTCCGCCTCGTTCATATGAGCAGGAAAAAAGTTCTTTTCGTCCCTTGCCATTGGTACCTGTTGGATTTAGGGTTCCAGCAGACCCTTGAGGTTCGAACACTGGGGTGCGCGCGGAGGTTTCGCCTTCTACCTACCTGTTCCTCACCGAATCGCTAAGATCTAAACTACAAGAAGAACAACGCAAGAGACACAGGGTTTATACTGGTTTAGGCCACCATTGTGGTGTAATACCCTACTCCAGTGTGTGGCGTGGTGGATTGCCTCTTGGGCTGATGATGAACAATACAAGGAAGAACAGCCTCGCGAGGGTCTGTTCTTGTGGTGGCGTTGTCCCTTTGGAGGGGTTGATTCTAGATGCCTATCTTATCCCCAGATTCCTATCCAGATGCCTCTCAGATCTCTCTACCCTGCGGGTGGCTAGTCCTATTTAAAGGCAAAGGCCCTGGGCCTCTTCCCAAATATTGAGCGGGAAGGGCGCCAACAATTGGCCATTTTGAAGGGAACATCTAGTACACTTATCCTGACTAAAGTTGGTCCTCGCCTGTCAAAGGCTCTGGTGGTGACGCCGACTTGGGCTCCATGGTGACCTCCATCCTGCCGTTGGACTGGTCTTGGTCTTGTTGCACCGAAATGGATGCCTTTGCTTGATGCTCTCGCCTGCGCTTGCTCCCGTTGCACCAAAGAGGAAAGAAGGACACTGCGCGAGCTGGCGCCCGGCTGGCGCCCTTGGTCGTCATGGCTTGCGTCATGGGCACCTCGCGAGGTACCCCGCCTTGAACTCTCCGCCTCCTCGTGACCCAGCCTGATGAGGCCGTGCCTGAGGAACCTCCTTGTCGTCCGCCCCGCGAGGCTTGGCCCCTCGCGAGGGTATTGAGCTTGTGTTGGTGAAGATGGGCCGTGCTGGGCCCCCTTTGAGCCACGCCGCAGGCTGCAGGCAGGCAAGTCTGGGGACCCCCATTCCCAAAACGCCGACAGTAGCCCCCGGGCCCAAGGCGCGCCCGGACTTGACCGAGCAGAGAGGCGAAAGGGCAAGTGCGAAGCGTCGCGGGCCCTAACAGCCTGCGGCCTTGGGCGTCGCGTGGCGGTTGATTGGACGTGGGCGTCTCCGCTCCCCCACGACACCTCAGCAACTGCACGAACTGACAAGTCCCTGCATGCAAAAACTGGTCATGATTACCTGCGATCATGGAGACTGACGGTTGGCCCTCCTTGGATATAAGTACGGAACAGCACGAGCCATTCCAGTTAATCTTCCTCTGCTATTCCTCCTCTTCTTCATCTTCGCCATCGCTCCGTCTCACGCTGATGGCGCCCATCTGCCGGTTCTCCGCAGAAGAGAAGGCAAAGGCCCCCCCGAGAGGGTCCTGACCCACTTCCACCGAAGAAGCGGCTGGTCCTCTGCCATCGAGAAGAGGGCGCGCAGCAGGAGGTCTCGAGGCCTTGGTGCGAGCGACCGCCGCCAGGGTTCCCGCTGCCCTTGTACGCCCACCTTGAGGGCCTTGTAGGGGCTGATGTCGAGCGCCATGGACGCCGCCACCGTCGGCACCGACGAGTCATGACGGTGCGCGCTGTCCCTCTTGGGGTTCACGCTGAGGGTTCCTCCCGAGAGTTTGTGCTCCATGCCGCCATGCCTCCTCCATCGTGGATTCGCCTACCCTCTTCCTTCGCCTCCGAGATTCCGCCGAGGGGGCCCTTCAGGCTCTGGCTGCAGCATGCCGATTGCCAGACTCCTACGACCGATGCGGATGTCGAGGTCGTCGCTCCAGGTAAGGTCTTCATGACCCGGGGCTGGGGCGAGATCGCTTGGGTTTGCAGGACGAGGGGCGCCCTCATGATCCACCTGGAGTTCAATGGCGCTTCCATGATGCTCTTCAAGGTCTTTGACGAAGATGGGCGTCGGCTGGAGTGCTGCCCCGGGAGAGGTGGTCGGGACCCTGCTGCAGCGAGACAGAGGCCGCCCAATCGCTCCCTTGGCTGCTCCTTAGGCGATGAAGGCGCCGGAGGATCCAGCGACTCTGCCGAGCTCTTCGCGACTCGAAGACGAGCGATGACAGCTACGAACCCCCGAGCCTGCGCCGCTCTTGGAGCAGGGCGGGCTCGTCCGGCCGTCGCCACCCCTGAGCTATGGGGTTGGCGCCGGTGCTGGACGGCCCACTGTTGATGATGGCGTCCGCCGCAATGGTCCCCGTAGCTAGGACTCTTTAGGATTCGCGTCTTTTGTCCCTGCGAGGAATCGAGAATTTACCCCATGGGGGCTTGTAAGATGTTTGCAGCTCCGTTCGTCAATATGATCCTCATTATGAGGCAGTGTGAGGTGGTAGTTCCGTCTTAGCTTGGTTTCTTCCTGTCAGACCTCGTGAGGGCGTGATGCTCTGCACCGACAGGTCCCAGTCCCCAGGCGGCTTCAGCCGTTGCTGGTATGCCAGGTCGCGATGCCGTGGTCAAGGCCAGGAGGTGAGCGACCCGAGGCCCGGTAAGAGCCCCTGAGTCGCGATGCTCAAGGGGTCTCCCTTGGCGCTCAAGCAGTCGTCATTCGGTGAGAAAGGAGAGCGATGTTACTAAGACAGGACTGCATTAAGTGCGGGGACGGTCCTGTGATAGCTAGTGGTCCCGTAGAGTGACTTATCTCGAGGGTCAAGAACGCTTCCTGGTGAGGCGCTAGGTCCGTGCCTTGGTCGGCGAGGGGTTGCTTGGCGAGGTCATCACGTGCTTCTCTCCTCTCGCCTTTGCTCCCCTTTCTGCTCTACGTCCTCGGGTCCCGGCCCTCGAGCGAGTCTCAACCGTCACTGGTATGCCAGGTCGCGATGCCATGGACAAGGCCAGAGGGTGAGGGCCGGAGAGCCGGTAGGAGCCCTGAATCGCGATGCTCAGGTACCCCCCCCCTTTAACATGCAAGCGGTTTGCGTGGACGAGAGTAAAGAAGACATCGTGAGGGCCTCGCATGACGACGCTCCTGGGGAGACCCTGCAGGCTCATCACCGAAGAAACGAGAGTTCGTCGCGACAATTGACGGTTAGCCGTTAGTTGCTTTGGAGAGGCGGCAAGGCACGAAAGGCCTGGCGGGGTGTACGGGTTCACCCGCGATCCAGCCCGAGACTCACGGGGCCCTACCCCAAGGCGGGTTGCGCCTGGCTCTGGGCCTTATCTTGGAGTGTGTTCCTGCAAATTTGGCTAGATGCCGATGCTCTACGTCCTCGGGTCCCAGCTCTCGGGCTGGTCTCATCTGTCGCTGGCATGCCGGGGCGCGATGCCGTGGGCAGACCAGAGGGTGAGGGCCGGAGAGCTGGTAGGAGCCCTGAGTCGCGATGCCCAGGCACCCCCCCTTTAACGCGCAAGCTGGGTTAGATGTCGAAACTCTACGTCCTCGGGTCCCGGCTCTCGGGCTGGTCTCAGCCGTCGCTGGCGTGCCGGGGCGCGATGCCATGGGCAGACCAGAGGGTGAGGGCCGGAGAGCCGGTAGGAGCCCTGAGTCGCGATGCTCAGGCACCCCCCCTTTAATGCGCAAGCTTGCGACATCCAAGAAGAAAAAGGTACCATGAACGGGCACCAAACAACAAGCATGACGGGTCGAAAACATGGCCCTAAGATAAATGCAAGAGGGGTACATGCCACTGGGTCTGACCCAAGCGGCTTGGGGATAATGTAGCCTGAGGGGCACCCCCAGTAGAGTAAGCTAAGAACATGAAATAAAAGAGATACACGCCACAAGGACGGACCCACGCGGCCTGGGAATAATGCAGCCCTGAGGGCGCTCCCAGCTGGAAATGAAACTAGAAAGATGTCACCTGATGACGCTGAAGACGAAGGGGTGTTTTTGCAGCAGACTCGGTGGGCTGCGGGAGCAAATCCTCACGAGCCCCTGGGCCCTGGGGTCTCGGGAGGCTCCGGAGGCACTGGTGGCTCCTCGCGGACCGTCTCCATCTCCACCAGGGCTGCGGAATGCCTAACCTCTTGAGCCTCCAGGATGGCCCTCATGATGCGCTGGTACGCAACAGCTGCATTCGGCGATCCATGAGGCATGCGAACGTAGCTGTGAGGTGGACCCTCGCAGCGTCCCACTCGCGAAGGCCAGAGGCGCTCCTGAGATGCGGCTTGGTTGAGCCCTGTTATGTCGATGCAGACGTGCAGCCCACCATCCTCGCCTAGATGGGGGGCCACAGCGGGTAAGCGGCGGCTGCCTCTCATGACCCTTGACTCCTGTAGCTCCTGAATGGCCTTACTGACTCCTGAGGGTTTGGCCCTCCTTGCTTGCTCCTTCTTAATGGAAACGTGCTTCGAAACATGCCTCCACGTGGTGCCCAAGCGCCTCCCTCGTGACCTTGGCGAGGTCGACGACCCTCCAGGGGAGAGCCCCCGAGTCCTGCCTGAGGAGGGCGCCGGGCGCACTTCCCTATGTGATGGAAGGAGGTTCCCCCTGAGCAGGCGCGGGTCCTGAGGGACCTGCCTCCTGAGGGGCCAGGCCGGCCGATGTCTTCTTCTTCTTGGGGGCAGCCTCGATGCCCAGCTCTACGAGCTGGAGGAACTCTGTAGGCTCAGCCGTGCCGTCGTAGCGAGGAGGCAGGTCCGGCTTGAACTTGCGGGGCCACGCGACAGTACGTAGCTTGATGGTGAAGGCGCGGCAGCCCACTGTGGCCACTGGAGGCCTTGGAGGACGAAGGGCTCGGTCCTGTGGGACCCCATGCGCCGCAGCTGGGTGCAGCACGGGGTCTTGACGTGCTGGAGCAAGGGCGTGGTCGGGACGAGCCGGAGCAGGGAGCGCTCGGGCAGCTTCTCGAGGGCGAGGGACCTCTTGGCAGCTCTGCTCCTGCCGCGCTGGTTCTTGACGGGGCGGGTTCCGCCCAGGGGCCGCACGCCTCGGAGCTAGGGCGCCTTCTTGAGGGGGAGGCGGCTGAGGCACCCCTGGAGCTTCATTGCCCGCGCATGGCAGGGTGCGGTGCAGCGAGAAAGATGGCGCGGGGGAGCCCCTAGCGGCGCGGATGAGTTCGGTGACTCGGTCGAGCCATTCTTCGTAGACGTCATCGACGGGGCGGTAGCGTAGGAGCTCGTTTGCCGCGATGAGCGCAGCTCGAGCCTCCATGGCCGCGCGGGGCGCGCGGGACGAAGAACCAGCGGGGGTGAGCGAGGGCGTAGAGGTGCGGCCATCTCGCCTCATGGACGGGTGTTGGGACGATGCTTGCTGCTCGTTCCCTGCCGAGCCGGTGGCGGTGTTGACGGCAGGTGACGGGGAACGACGAGGGAGCCTGCCAACGGGAGCCGTCTGGGCGACGCAGGAAGCAAGGGCGGCTCAGCGCTCGGTGCGAACCCGGCGTGCGTCAGACATGGACGCGACGGTCGGAAAAGAACAGGGCGACGGAAGACGAATTCCGGAGCACCCCTACCTGGCGCGCCAAATGTCGGATTTAGGGTTCCGGCAGACCCTTGAGGTTCAAACACTGGGGTGCGCGCGGAGGTTTCGCTAAGATCTAAACTACGAGAAGAACAACGCAAGAGACACAGGGTTTATACTGGTTTAGGCCACCATTGTGGTGTAATACCCTACTCCAGTGTGTGGCGTTGTGGATTGCCTCTTGGGCTGATGATGAACAATACAAGGAAGAACAGCCTCGCGAGGGTCTGTTCTTGTGGTGGCGTTGTCCCTTTGGAGGGGTTGATTCTAGATGCCTATCTTATCCCCAGATTCCTATCCAGATGCCTCTCAGATCTCTCTACCCTGCAGGTGGCTAGTCCTATTTAAAGGCAAAGGCCCTGGGCCTCTTCCCAAATATTGAGAGGGAAGGGCGCCAACAATAGGCCATTTTGAAGGGGAACATCTAGTACACTTATCCTGACTAAAGTTGGTCCTCGCCTATCAAAGGCTCTGGTGGTGACGCCGACTTGGCCTCCATGGTGACCTCCATCCTGCCGTTGGACTGGTCTTGGTCTTGTTGCACCGAAATGGATGCCTTTGCTTGATGCTCTCGCCTGCGCTTGCTCCCCTTGCACCAAAGAGGAAAGAAGGACACTGCACGGGCTGGCGCCCGGCTGGCGCCCTTGGTCGTCATGGCTTGCGTCATGGGCACCTCGCGAGGTACCCTGCCTTGAACTCTCCGCCTCCTCGTGAGCCAGCCTGACGAGGCCGTGCCTGAGGAAGCTCCTTGTCGTCCGCCCCGCGAGGCTTGGACCCTCGCGAGGGTCTTGAGCTTGTGTTGATGAAGATGGGCCGTGCTGGGCCCCCTTTGAGCCACGCTGCAGGCCGCAGGCAGGCAAATCTGGGGACCCCCATTCCCAGAACGCCGACAGTACCAACGTTGTTGCCAACATAACTAACAGACTATCCTCGGACATACCTTGCTATCATAACCGTGCCAGATGTCACCGCTCTTTCTATGTTTAACCCACAAGGTGGGCCCATAACCAACAAGCCCCCGGATCGAAGCCTGACTCTCCTATACACCCTTGATTCCGAAGTATCCTTTGCACTTGCCTTGGTATGTAATTAATGAGCCACCATCCTAGAGATGATCTATTCTGTTATCAGACGCAATACTTATTCCGTTGCTCTGAAACCCCCTTCACACTCTACTTCAGGCATCGAATGGTTGCTTACCCGTTTGAAACTTTCGTACCCCCCTATAATGCTCTTGAGGTGTTTCATGTAATCGACCCGAGAGACACTTTATGCTTCTTCCCCTGAGTTAATTGTCCGATGCTCAATCTTGTTAAAACTCATCGTTATAGAGTTTCCCCTCTCATCCATTCGTAAGTACGGTGAGGATCCATAAGGAAGGGCGATGACTTGATCATGATCCCCTGTTGCAGCAAAATGAAGGCATCGACGAAAGGAATTAACTCCTTTGAGAAAGGCAACCAAGACCGAGAAGATCTGTTATAATTTCGTAACCAGAACTTCCCCCTTACTCCACCTCTTAAATCTCGGGACGAGATTTTTTGTAGTGGAGGAGATTTGTAACACCCCGAGAATCATGCTACAGTAATCTCCCCTCTAATCTTGCCAAGTCGTCTTGTTTCTAAAGCTTAAGTGCCACGTGCTCAAAGTCAAAACTCAAATTCAAATTTAAATTGGAAGTCAAATTTCTATTTTTCCAAACTGTCCAACAAAAATGTTCGAGATGTTGCAAATATTCTCTAAGAAATTTTCATGGTTAAACCAACATTATTTGAAATACTAAAATGCCCTCTAACCTATTTAAAATAGTGCCCCTAAACAACAGTTTATTCCATTTGCATTTATGCAAAATCCAAATGAGTTCAAATGCTCACCAACCCTTTTTATGGCAGTACTAAATATTGCAAAGTATTTAATGTTGCTAGTGGGACATTTTACAAAAGTCAATTGGTGCTCCAATTAAGTGCAAAAAAAGGCAAAAGAAATGAAAAAAAAGGAAAAGAACCCCCGCCGACGTTGGGCCAACCGGCCGGCCCAGCCACCCCCTATCTCTAGCCTACAAGGCCAACCCTGACCCAAACCCTAACTACCCGATCCCCACTCCCCTCGATCTCCCCCACGCCCCTCTCCCCTCCCCCCTGTCCAGATCGAGGCAGAAGAGCCAGATCCCGTGCCACCCCGCACCCACGTCGGCAGCGCCCCGACGACCGCTGACGCCTATCGCCTCCCCGACCCCAAGCCGGCGCCCCGCCACCTCGACACGTCATCCTAGGCCTTGCTGCTCCGTTCGCGATCGTGCAATCACCGAACTGCATCGTCCTCGTCGTTCGCGTCCCCGCCTCCTCCTCATCAGTGCCGACACGCCTCGCCAACCCCTTCTCTCCAACAATGTGAGTGACCACCCCTCCTCTCCTTGCTGCCTTGCTCGCTGCGCCTCTCTCCGCCCCCACGCACGTCCGCCCGAGCCCTGCCTACAGTCACCCCGTGCTGGCCGCGCCCGGCCCCGTAACCACTCGCGCGCCGGTGCCTTGCCTCGCCGCGCTTCGCACCTCTCGCAGCCAGTGCCCCTCCCTGTTCCCCACCTCTCACACCGAGCCCGCCACCGCCTAACACCGTCACCCCGCGCGGCCCCTACCTGCAAGCGCCCACCCGGGGGACCACCCCCTGCCTCGCCTCAGGCCGCAGCTCATCGCGGGCTGCGCTTGTCGCAGCTGCCGGCCGCGCCATGGCCATGGTGTCTGCCCAGCATGCGCGCGAGAAGGGCCCACCTCTGATGGTCGTCCCTTGAAATTAGGTGCCTAATGGTGTTTAGTACTACCCCTCCCTAATCTATCACTGACTGATGGGCCCCCACTAACTAAATAAACTGATTAAAATCATTGTTAAAGACCTGAGACACTTACATGTGGGCCTGCGTACACTATCCACCCGGTGACTAGTCAACCGTTGACTGCTGACTGAGCAGTCAACGGGACTGATACGTCTCCAATGTATCTATAATTTTTGATTGCTCCATGCTACTTTATCTACTGTTTTGGACTATATTGGGCTTTATTTTCCGCTTTTATATTATTTTTTGGACTAACCTATTAACCGGAGGCCCGGCCCAGAATTGCTGTTTTTTGCCTATTTCAGTATTTTGAAGAAATGGAATATCAAACGGAGTCCAAACGGAATGAAACCTTCAGGAACATGATTTTCTCACTGAATGTGATCCAGGAGACTTGGACCCTACTCCAAGAAGTGCCAGAGGCGGTCACGAGGGTGGAGGGCGACCCCCCTGGGCGCGCCCCCCTACCTTGTGGGCCCCTTGCTGCTCCACCGACGTACTCCTTCCTCCTCTATATACCTACGTATCCTCAAACGATCAGAACAGGAGCCAAAAACCTAATTCCACCGCCGCAACCTTCTGTATCCACGAGATCCCATCTTGGGGCCTGTTCCGGAGCTCCGCCGGAGGGGGCATCCACCATGGAGGGCTTCTACATCAACACCATAGCCCCTCCGATGAAGTGTGAGTAGTTTACTTCAGACCTTCGGGTCCATAGCTAGTAGCTAGATGGCTTCTTCTCTCTTTTTGGATCTCAATACAATGTTCTCCCCCTCTCTCGTGGAGATCTATTCGATGTAATCTTCTTTTTGCGGTGTGTTTGTTGAGACCGATGAATTGTGGGTTTATGATCCAGTATTATCTATGGAAAATATTTGAATCTTCTCTGAATTCTTTTATGTATGATTGAGTTATCTTTGCAAGTCTCTTCGAATTATCCTTATTGGTTTGGCCAACTAGATTGGTAGTTCTTGCAATGGGAGAAGTACTTAGCTTTGGGTTCAATCTTGCGGTGTCCTTTCCCAGTGACAGAAGGGGCAGCAAGGCACGTATTGTATTGTTGCCATCGAGGATAACAAGATGGGGTTTTTATCATATTGCATGAATTTATCCCTCTACATCATGTCATCTTTCTTAAGGCGTTAATCTGTTTTTAACTTAATACTCTAGATGCATGCTGGATAGCGGTCGATGACTAGAGTAATAGTAGTAGATGCAGAATCGTTTCGATCTACTTGTCTCAAACGTGATGCCTATATACATGATCATTACCTAGATATGCTCATAACTATGCTCAATTCTGTCAATTGCTCAACAGTAATTTCTTCACCCACCGTAGAATACTTATGCTCTTGAGAGAAGCCACTAGTGAAACCTATGGCCCCCGGGTCTATTCTCATCATATCAATCTCTATCGCTTTATTACTTGCTTTGTTTTTACTTTGCCTTTTACTTTTCACTTTGCATCTATCTATCAAAAACACCAAAAATATTATTTATCATCTCTATCAGATCTCACCCTCGTAAGTGACCGTGAAGGGATTGACAACCCCTAATCTCGTTGGTTGCGAGTAGCTATCGTTTTGTGTAGGTACGGGGGACTTGTGCGTGGTCTCCTACTGGATTGATACCTTGGTTCTCAAAAACTGAGGGAAATACTTACGCTACATTGCTGCATCATCCTCTCCTCTTCGGGGAAATCCAATGCAGTGCTCAAGAGGTAGCAAGAAGAATTTGTGGCGTCGTTGCCGGGGAGGCTCACGCGAGGAAGTCAACTATACCAAGTACCCATCGCAATCCCTATCTCTCGCATTACATTATTTGCCATTTGCCTCTCGTTTTCCTCTCCCCCACTTCACCCTTGCCATTTTATTTGCCCTCTCTTTCCCAATCTCCTTCTCTTTTTCCCGTTTGCCTTTGCCTTTCTGTTTGCTTGTGTGTTAGTTTGCTTGTTTGTCGCGATGGCTCTACCTAGATTTGGTGACCTTCACCTTAAAAGGCTAGAGGAGATCGAAAGCAATGTCAGAAAGTTTATGGTTTTGCAATTTGAGCACAATAGTTTCTTTAGAAACGAGCTTAAGGAACAAAAGAGTTTTATGAGTTATATGAACAAAGAACTCGATAATATGTCTAAAGAATTTGATGGTATAAGGGCCCAAATTGCTCATCTTGAAAAGATGACCGCTGAAATTTCGGATATGCAAGCTACCTTAGTCAATAAGATGGCCGCTAAACCGAATTCCTATGAAAATCAAGATGAAGATCTAAAAGTTATTGATGTGTCCGCTATCAAATCTTTGTTTTGCAATATGAATCTCGATGAAACTGAATATGATCTTCCTTTACCTAGAAGGCGTTCTAAGAATTCGGAGTTTCTAGATCTTGATGATAAAATTGATGAAAGTGGGATTGAAAGAAATAAAAACCTAGATGTTGCTAAACCCACTATTTTGGATCTCAAGGAATTTAATTATGAAAATTGCTCTTTGATTGGTTGTATTTCCTTGTTGCAATCCGTGCTAGATTCTCCTCATGCTTATAGTCAAAATAAGGCCTTTACCGAACACATTGTTGATGCCTTGATACAATCTTATGAAGAAAAACTTGAGTTGAAAGTTTTTTCTATCCCTAGAAAACTCTATGATGAGTGGGAACCTACTATTAAAATTAAAATTAAAGATTATGAGTTTCGTGCTTCGTGTGATTTGGGTGCTAGTGTCTCCACTATTCCCAAAACTTTATGTGATTTGCTAGATCTCTGTGATTTTGATGATTGCTCTCTAAACTCGCATCTTGCAGATTCCACTATTAAAAAGCCTATGGGAAGAATTAATGACGTTCTTATTGTTGCAAATAGGAATTATGTGCCCGTAGATTTTATTGTTCTTAATATAGATTGCAATCCTTCATGTCCTATTATTCTTGGTAGACCTTTCCTTAGAACGATTGGTGCAATTATTGATATGAAGGAAGGAAATATTAGATTCCAATTTCCCTTGAAGAAGGGCATGAAACACTTCCCTAGAAAGAAAATAAAGTTACCATATGAATCTATCATGAGAGCCATGTATGGATTGCCTACCAAAGATGGCAATACCTACATCTATTCTTGCTTTTATGCCTAGCTAGGGGCGTTAAACGATAGCGCTTGTTGGGAGGCAACCCAATTTTATTTTGTGTTTTTTTGTTTTTGCTTCTGTTTAGGAATAAATAATCCATCTAGCTTCTGTTTGGATGTGGTTTTATCTTTTAATTAGTGTTTGTGCCAAGTAGAACCTATAGGATAACCTACGATGATAGTTGATTTGATTCTGCTGAAAAACAGAAACTTTGCGCGCAAGAATATAATTTTGTTAAATCACAGGAACGTGCTTTTGCGTTGATTCTTTTTGCTTCTGTTCACTAAAAAAATTGTCCAGGACTTCCTATTTTGGTAGAATTTGTAGAGTTCCAGAATTTCGCGTTAGTTACAGATTGCTACAGACTGTTCTGTTTTTGACAGATTCTGTTTTGCGTGTGTTGTTTGCTTATTTCGATGAATCTATGGCTAGTAAAATAGTTTACAATCCATAGAGAAGTTGGAATACAGTAGGTTTAACACAAATATAAATAAATAATGAGTTCATTACAGTACCTTGAAGTAGTCTTTTGTTTTCTTTCTCTAACGGAGCTCACGAGATTTCTGTTGAGTTTTGTGTTGTGAAGTTTTCAAGTTTTGGGTGAATTCTTTTGATGGATTATGGAACAAGGAGTGGCAAGAGACTAAGCTTGGGGGTGCCCATGGCACCCCCAAGATAATCCAAGGACGCCAAAAAGTCAAAGCTTGGGGATGCCCCGGAAGGCATCCCCTCTTTCGTCCACTTCCATCGGTAATTTACTTGGAGCTATATTTTTATTCACCACATGATATGTGTTTTGCTTGGAGCGTCTTGTATTTTTTGCGTCTTTGCTTGTTAGTTTAACACAATCATCCTTGATGAACACACCTTTTTGAGAGAGCCATACATGAATTGGAATTTGTTAGAATACTCTATGTGCTTCACTTATATCTTTTGAGCTTGATAGTTTTGCTCATAGTGCTTCACATATATCTTTTGAGGTTGATAATTTTTGCTCTAGTGCTTCACTTAGATCTTTTAGAGAATGGTGGTGGATTTGTTTTAAAGAAACTATTGATCTCTCATGCTTCACTTAGATTATTTTGAGAGTCGTTAATAGCATGGTAATTTGCTTAATGTTAATATACTTGGTGTTCAAGATATGTGAAACTTTCTTTTGAGTGCGTTGAATACTAAGATAAGTTTGATGCTTGATAATTGTTTTGAGATATGGAGGTGATAATATCAAAGTCGTGCTAGTTGGGTAATTATGAATTCAAAGAATGCTTGTGTTGAAGTTTGCAAGTCCCGTAGCATGCACGTATGGTTAAAGTTGTGTAACAAATTTGAAACATGAAGTGTACCTGGCTTGTGCATCCTTATGAGTGGCGGTCGGGGACAAGCGATGGTCTTTTCCTACCAATCTATCCCCCTAGGAGCATGCGCGTAGTACTTGATTTTTGATGACTTCTAAATTTTTGCAATAAGTATATGAGTTCTTTTGACTAATGTTGAGTCCATGGATTATACGCACTCTCACATTTCCACCTTTGCTAGCCTCTTCGGTACCGTGCATTGCCCTTTCTCACCTTGAGAGTTGGTGCAAACTTCGCCGGTGCATCCAAACCCCGTGATACGATATGCTCTATCACACATAAACGTCCTTATATCTTCCTCAAAACAGCCACCATACCTACCTATTATGGCATTTCCATAGCCATTCCGAGATATATTGCCATGCAACTTCCATTATCTTCATCATGACATACATTACTTTTGTCATATTGCCATTACATGATCATGTAGTTGACATCGTATTTGTGGCAAAGCCACCATGCATTATTTTTCATACATGTCACTCTTGATTCATTGCACCATCCCGGTACACCACCGTAGGCATTCATATAGAGTCATATCTTGTTCTAAGTTTCGAGTTGTAATCCTTATGTTGTAATCAATAGAAGTGTGATGATCATCATTGTGGAGCAATGCCCAAGAAAAAGGGAAAGGCCAAAAAAAGAAAGGCCCAAAAAAAGAAGAAAAGAAAAGAAAAGGGGCAATGCTACTATCTCTTTTTGTCCACTTGTGCTTCAAAGTAGCACCTTGTTCCTCATGTAGTGAGTCTCATATATTGTGCTTCAAAGTAGCACCTTGTTCTTCATGTAGTGAGTCTCATAAGTTATCTTTTTATACTAGTGGGAATTTTTCATTATATAACTTGGCTTGTATATTCCTACGATGGGCTTCCTCAAATGCCCTAGGTCTTCATGAGCAAGCGAGTTGGATGCACACCCACTAGTTTTCTTTTGTTGAGCATTCATAGCTCTAGTGCATCCGTTGCATGGCAATCCCTACTCCTCATGTTGACATCAATTGATGGGCATATCCATAGCCTGTTGATTATCCTCATCAATGCGAGGTTTTCTCCTTTTTTGTCTTCCAATCCCCAACATCATATTCTATTCCACCCATAGTGCTATATCCCTAGCTCGCGCTCATGTATTGCATGAAGGTTGAAAAAGTTTGAGATTATTTAAGTATGAAACAATTTCTTGGCTTGTCATCGGGGGTATAGAAGTTGGGAACATCTTTGTGTGACGAAAATGAAGCATAGCCTAAATATATGATTTTGTAGGGATGAACTTTCTTTTGCTATGCTATTTTGAGAAGACGTGATTGCTTTGATTAGTATGCTTGAAGTATTATTATTTTTGTGTCAATATAAACTTTTGTCTTGAATCTTTCGGATCTGAATATTCATATCACAATTAAGAAGATTTACATTGAAATTATGCCAAAGTATCACTCCGCATTAAAAATTCTTTTTTATCATTTACCTACTCGAGGACGAGCAGGAATTAAGCTTGGGGATGCCTGATATGTCTCCAACGTATCTATAATTTTTGATTGCTCCATGCTACTTTATCTACTGTTTTGGACTATATTGGGCTTTATTTTCCACTTTTATATTATTTTTTGGACTAACCTATTAACCGGAGGCCCAGCCCAGAATTGCTGTTTTTTGCCTATTTCAGTATTTCAGAGAAACGGAATATCAAACGGAGTCCAAACGGAATGAAACCTTCGGGGCGTGATTTTCTCACCGAACATGATCCAGGAGACTTGGACCCTACTCCAAGAAGTGCCAGAGGCGGTCATGAGGATGGAGGGCGCGCCCCCCTACCTCGTGGGCCCCCTGCTGCTCCACCAACGTACTCCTTCCTCCTATATATACCTCTGTATCCCCAAACGATCAGAACAGGAGCCAAAAACCTAATTCCACCGCCGCAACCTTCTGTATCCATGAGATCCCATCTTGGGGCCTGTTCCGAAGCTCCGCCGGAGGGGGCATCCACCACGGAGGGCTTCTACATCAACACCATAGCCCCTCTGATGAAGTGTGAGTAGTTTACTTCAGACCTTCGGGTCCATAGCTAGTAGCTAGATGACTTCTTCTCTCTTTTTGGATCTCAATATAGTGTTCTCCCCCTCTCTCGTGGAGATCTATTCGATGTAATTTTCTTTTTGCGGTGTGTTTGTTGAGACCGATGAATTGTGGGTTTATGATCCAGTATTATCTATGGAAAATATTTGAATCTTCTCTGAATTATTTTTTGTATGATTGAGTTATATTTTTAAGTCTCTTCGAATTATCCTTTTTGGTTTGGCCAACAAGATTGGTAGTTCTTGCAATGGGAGAAGTGCTTAGCTTTGGGCTCAATCTTGCGGTGTCCTTTCCCAGTGATAGAAGGGGCAGCAAGGCACGTATTGTATTGTTGTCATCGAGGATAACAAGATGGGGTTTTTATCATATTGCATGAATTTATCCCTCTACATCATGTCATCTTGCTTAAGACATTACTCTGTTTTTAACTTAATACTCTAGATGCATGCTGGATAGCGGTCGATGAGTGGAGTAATAGTAGTAGATGCAGAATCATTACGATCTACTTGTCTTGAACGTGATGCCTATATACATGATCATTACCTAGATATGCTCATAACTAGGCTCAATTCTGTCAATTGCTCAACAGTAATTTGTTCACCCACCGTCGAATACTTATGCTCTTGAGAGAAGCCACTAGTGAAACCTATGGCCCCCAGGTCTATTCTCATCATATCAATCTCTATCGCTTTATTACTTGATTTTTTACTTTGCCTTTTACTTTTCACTTTGCATCTATCTATCAAAAATACCAAAAATACTATTTATCATCTCTATCAGATCTCACCCTCGTAAGTGACCGTGAAGGGATTGACAACCCCTAATCGTGTTGGTTGCGACTAGCTATCGTTTTGTGTAGGTATGAGGGACTTGTGCGTGGTCTCCTACTGGATTGATACCTTGGTTCTCAAAAACTGAGGGAAATACTTACGCTACTTTGCTGCATCATCCTCTCCTCTTCAGGGAAATCCAACGCAGTGCTCAAGAGGTAGCAGGGACCCACTGTCAGCATCTAACAGCACTGCTGGGTACACCCAGTGTGTACACATAGCACTTTTGCTATTATTCCTGAATTAAAAACAAATCAGGATTTTTTGGTATATCTTTTAAACTTCAATAAATCATATAAAATAAATTGTAACTCGGATGAAAATGTTTTCTACATGAAAGTTTCTCAGAATGCCGAGGCGAACCCGAATACGCTAACCACATACCTGTCAGATGCTTCTAACTATCTGAACATGGAACATTCCCCTCCAGTCATCTGTCTAACACAGGTCCGGAACCGGGAATACATTCCCGATTGAATTCCCCCTTCACCTATATCGTGTAGCCATACATTAGGTCACACCCGGCACAACATATTGCCACGTTATGCTTTGTGATGCTATGTTGCTTTATATTTACTGTTTCTTCCCCCTCTTCTCTCTGGTAGACCCCGAGACCGATGCTGCCCCTGTGATCGACTACGTCGACGACAACCCCTCCTTGCCAGAGCAACCAGGCAAGCCCCGCCTTTGATCATCCCGATATCGCCCATTCCATTCTCTCATGCTTGCATTAGCTTTTGCTACTGTTATTGTTTGCTCCTATTCTGATGCATAGCCTGCTTTTGTAACCTGCTTATTGTTACCTTACCTGCTTATCCTAAACTGCTTAGTATAGGTTGGTTAGTGATCCATCAGTGACCCACACCTTGTCCTTGTTGCCCCTGCTTCATCATCGAAGACCCGATCAACGGGATCGAAGACCAGGCCCCAGCACCGCACATCACTTCCCCTTAGTTGCTCGACACTACTAGTTTACTATCGAGTGTCGAGGGTGAGACCTCATCAGCACTTCTGATGTTAACCCGATAGTGTAGTTATTTGGTTGTGGTCATCGAGGGTGATTCCGCCTTAACCACTTCTGATACGACTCTCTCGTGCAACTCCTCAAGTGTGAACCTCGAGGGTGGATCATCTTACGTTCACCTTGATGATTACATCGAGTGGAATCCGTCGAGGGTGACTCCTCGGGTTTTCCCCTTGGTGTTAGACACACGGTTACTATGGTTACTATGACTTTACACTGAACCATGTTACTAAAGCCTGGTCGGCCCTGAGGGGTACCCGCGCGAGCATATTTTCGAGTGATGAGGAGTCGGGTTGACCTGGAGGGTGCTGATACATCTCCAATGTATCTATTATTTTTTATTGTTCCATGCTATTATATTACCCCTTTTGGATGTTTCTAGGCTTTATTTTATAGATTTATATCATTTTTGGGACTAACCTACTAACCGGAGGCCCAGCCCATATTGCTATTTTTTGCCTATTTCAGTATTTCGAAGAAAAGGAATATCAAACAGAGTCCAAACGGAATGAAACCTTCGGGAGCGTGATTTTTGGAACGAACGTGATCCAGAGGACTTGGAGTGCAAGTCAAGAAGCAGCCGAGGCTCCCACGAGATAGGAGGCCCCCCCCCGTAGGACGCGCCCCCTGTCTTATGGGCCCCTCGGGCGGCCACAGATGTACTTCTTCCTCCTATATATACCTACGTACCCCGAAAACATCCAGGGGAAACACGAAACACACTTTCCACCACCGTAACCTTCTGTATCCGCGAGATCCCATCTTGGAGCCTTCGCTGGCGTTCTGCCGGAGGGGGAGTCGACCACGGAGGGCTTCTACATCAACATCCTTGCCCCTCCGATGAGTTGTGAGTAGTTTACCACAGACCTACGGGTCCATAGTTATTAGCTAGATGGCTTCTTCTCTCTTTTCGGATCTCAATACAATGTTCTCCCCCTCTCTTGTGGAGATCTATTCGATGTAAACTCTTTTTGTGGTGTGTTTGTCGAGATCCGATAAATTGTGGGTTTATGATCAAGTTTATCTATGAATAATATTTGAATCTTCTCTGAATTCTTTTATGTATGATTGAGTTATCTTTGCAAGTCTCTTCGAATTATCAGTTTGGTTTGGCCTACTAGATTGATCTTTCTTGCCATGGGAGAAGTGCTTAGCTTTGGGTTCAATCTTGTAGTGTGCTTACCCAGTGACAGAAAGGGTTGCAAGGCACGTATTGTATTGTTGCCATCGAGGATAACAAGATGGGGTTTATATCATATTGCTTGAGTTTACCCCTCTACATCATGTCATCTTGCTTAATGCATTACTCTGTTCTTATGAACTTAATACTCTAGATGCAGGCAGGAGTCGATCGATGTGTGGAGTAATAGTAGTAGATGCAGGCAGGAGTCGGTCTACTTGTTATGGACGTGATGCCTATATACATGATCATGCCTAGATAATCTCATAACTATGCTCTTTTCTATCAATTGCTCGATAGTAATTTGTTCACCCACCGTAATACTTATGCTATCTTGAGAGAAGCCACTAGTGAGACCTATGGCCCCCGGGTCTATCTCTTATCATATTTGCTTTCAATCTACTTTTACTTGCATCTTTACTTCTTGCATCTATATTATAAAATACCAAAAATATATTTATCTTATCTTACTATATTTATTAGATCTCACCTTCGCAAGTGGCCGTGAAGGGATCGACAACCCCTTTATTGCGTTGGTTGCAAGTTCTCAGTTTGTTTGTGTAGGTGCGTGGGAATTTTGAGGAGCCTCCTACTGGATTGATACCTTGGTTCTCAAAGCTGAGGGAAATACTTACGCTACTATTGTTGCATCACCCTCTCCTCTTCGAGGAAAACCAACGCAAGCTCAAGACGTAGTAAGAAGGATTTCTGGCGCCGTTGCCGGGGAGGCTTCCACCAAGTCAATTCAGGATTCGACCTCCCGCCAACGTGCGATTTCTGGCGCCGTTGCCGGGGAGGTCTTCTCTCAAGTCAAGACATACCAAGTACCCATCACAAACCCATCTCCCTTGCATTTACATTATTTGCCATTTGCCTCTCGTTTTCCTCTCCCCGACTTCACCCTTGCCGTTTTATTCGCCCTCTCTTTCCCAATCCTCCTCTCTTTTGCTTGTCTTTTTCCGTTTTTCCGTGTGTTAGATCGTTTACCTTGTCGTTATGGCTAGTCCTCCTATCCTTATTCTCACTCCCGAACAAGAAATTCTCTATTTTAAGCAAAGGGAGGGAGAAAATTAAAAAGATGCTTGGCATAGAATTTGCAATGCTCAATGTAAATCTTCTAGGAAGCTTTCCACTTCCGTTCTTCTCCGCAATTTTTATGTAGGCATTACTCCTTGGAAAAGATGTGTTCTTGATATTGCTACCGGAGGTGATTTCTTGAGTAGCCATACGTTTGATGCTTATAATGCTACGTTAGATTTGTTTGGCCCACCACCTCTTTTGGTCAATGGAACTGTTTTAACTTTGGAACACGTTATGCAACGGCTTGAGATTATTGAAAATAAAATTGCCACCGTTGAGTTGATTGAAAATTTGGATAAAAAGATTCACAATCACATTACCCAATTTGGATCTAGGGTTGGAGTTACTTTGAAAAATCTTAAATAAAAAGAACCTATAGTTCATGAGAAAATAGATCTAGACTCTACTAGAATCGGTAAACTTGAGGATATTATTACAAACTTAGGTTCCACGTTTTCCTCCTTGAAAAACACTCCAAAAACCCCTACTAAAACTTCCAAGTTTATTTATGTTCCTAAAAATAAGGGGGAATCTTCTAGCAAAGGTGACGCGGATCTATGGTCCATAAGTGTTCATCCCAATTGTCTCTCTATCGTTAAAGAACCTTTTGCTACAAACAAATTTCTTGAATTTTTGCCTAAAGGTTTTACCATTCCTAAAAAGGGAGAAACCCCTAAAGATTATAAGTGCTCTATTGATGAATTTAGTGCCAAACATGGCACCCGTTAGATTTATCTTTGCTTTTATGCCTAGCCAGGGGCGTTAAACGATAGCGCTAGTTGGGAGGCAACCCAATTTTCTTTTATGTTTTTTGTTTTTGCTCCTGTTTAGTAATAAATCTTGCATCTACCTTCTGTTTAGATATGTTTTTATCTTTTAATTAGTGTTTGTGCCAAGTAGAACCTATAGGATAACCTATGATGATAGTTGATTTGATTCTGCTGAAAAACAGAAACTTTGCGCGCACGAATATAATTTTCTTAAATCACAGGAACGTGCTTTTGCGTTGATTCATTTTTCTGCTGTTCAATAAAAAAATTTACAGGACTCCTATTTTGGTACGATTTTGAGAGTTCCAGAAGTTTGCGTTAGTTACAGATTGCTACAGACTGTTCTGTTTTTGACAGAAGCTTTTATGGACTATGGAATAAAGGGTGGCAAGAGCCTAAGCTTGGGGATGCCCATGGCACCCCAAGATATTCAAGAATAGCCAAAATCCTAAGCTTGGGGATGCCCCGGGAAGGCATCCCCTCTTTCGTCTTTGTTCATTGGTAACTTTACTTGGAGCTATATTTTTATTCTCCACATGATATGTGTTTTGCTTGGAGCATCATGTATTATATTAGTCTTTGCTTTTTAGTTTACCACAATCACCCTTGGTGTACACACCTTTTGGGAGAAGCCTATTTGATTAGAATTTTCTAGAATACTCTATGTGCTTCACTTATATCTTTTGAGCTTGATAGTTTTTGCTCTAGTGCTTCACTTATATCTTTTAGAGCAGGTGGTGTCTTAATTTTGAAGAAATTTGTAGTCTCTCATGCTTCACTTATATTATTTTGAGAGTCTTTTAGAACAGCATGGTATTTTCTATGGTCATAAAGTTGGTCCTAGAATGATGAGCATCCATGTTGGGTATAATAAAAACTATCATATAAAGTGAATTGGATGCCATGATCAATTTGATGCTTGATAATTAGTTTGAGATATGGAGTTAGTGATATTAAAGTCATGCTAGCTGGGTGATTATGAATTTAAAGAATGCGTGTGTTGAAGTTTCTGATTCCCGTAGCATGCACATATGGTGAACCGCTTTGTGATGAAGTTGGAGCACAATTTTATTTACTGAGTGTCTTCCTTATGAGTGGCGGTCGAGGATGAGCGATGGTCTTTTCCTACAAATCTACCCCCCTAGGAGTATGCGCGTAGTGATTTGGTTTTTGATGACTTCTAAATTTTTGCAATAAGTATATGAGTTCTTTTGACTAATGTTGAGTCCATGGATTATACGCACCCTTTCACCCTTCCACCATTGCTAGCCTCTCTTGTACCGTGCAACATTCGCGGGTACCATACACCCACCATACTCCTTCATCAAAACAGCCACCATACCTACCTATTATGGCATTTCCATAGCCATTCAGAGATATATTGCCATGCAAAATTCCACCGCTACGTTCATATGACATGCATTACTTTTGTCATATTGCTCTTTGCATGATCATGTAGTTGACATTGTATTTGTGGCAAGGCCACCTTCATAATTTTCATACATGTCAATCTTGATTCATTGCATATCCCGGTACACCGCCGGAGGCATTCATATAGAGTCATATCTTGTTCTAGCTTTGAGTTGTAATTCTTGAGTTGTAAATCCATAAAAGTGTGATGATCTTCATTATTAGAGCATTGTCCTACTGAGGAAAGGATGATGAAGACTATGATTCCCCCACAAGTCAGGATGAGACTTCGGACTTTACAAAAAGAAAAAAAAAGAAAGAAGAAAAGAAAAAAATAGAAAAGGCCAAAAAGAAAGAAAACAAGAAGGCCAAAGAAGAAAAAAAAGAAAAAAAGAAAAAAAAGAAAATGAGAGAAAAAGAGAGAAGGGACATTGCTACTATCTCTTTTTCCACACTTGTGCTTCAAAATAGCACCATGATCTTCATGATAGAGAGTCTCATATGTTGTCACTTTCATATACTAGTTGGAATTTTCATTATAGTACTTGGCTTGTATATTCCAATGATGGGCTTCCTCAAAAATGCCCTAGGTCTTCGTGAGCAAGCGAGTTGGATGCACACCCACTTAGTTTCTTTTGTTGAGCTTTCATATATTTATAGCTCTAGTACATACGTTGCATGGCAATCCCTACTCACTCACATTGATATCTATTAATGTGCATCTCCATAGCCCGTTGATACGCCTAGTTGACGTGAGACTATCTTCTCCTTTTTGTCTTCTCCACAACCACCATTCTATTCCACATATAGTGCTATGTCCATGGCTCACGCTCATGTATTGCGTGAAAGTTGAAAGAGTTTGAGATTATTAAAGTATGAAACAATTGCTTGGCTTGTCATCAGGATTGTGCATGATTAAATACTTTGTGTGATGAAGATAGAGCAACAGCCAGACTATATGATTTTGTAGGGATAACTTTCTTTGGCCATGTTATTTTGAGAAGACATGATTACTTTGATTAGTATACTTGAAGTATTACTATTTCTTATGTCAATATAAACTTTTATTTCGTATCATTTGGATCTGAACATTCATGCCACAATAAAGAAAATTACATTATGAATTATGCTAGGTAGCATTCCACATCAAAAATTCTCTTTTTATCATTTACTTACTCGAGGACGAGCAGGAATTAAGCTTGGGGATGCTTGATACGTCTCCAATGTATCTATAATTTTTGATTGTTCCATGCTATTATATTACCCCTTTTGGATGTTTATAGGCTTTATTTTACGCATTTATATCATTTTTGGGACTAACCTACTAACCGGAGGACCAGCCCATATTGCTGTTTTTTTGCCTATTTCAGTATTTCGAAGAAAAGGAATATCAAACAGAGTCCAAACGGAATGAAACCTTTGGGAACGTGATTTTTGGAACAAACGTGATCCAGAGGACTTGGAGTGCAAGTCAAGAAGCAGCCGAGGCTCCCACGAGATAGGAGGGCGCCCCCCCCCGTAGGGCGCCGCCGTGTCTCGTGGGCCTCTCGGGCGGCCACCGACGTACTTCTTCCTCCTATATATACCTACCTACCCCGAAAACATCCAGGGGCAACACGAAACACAATTTCCACCACTGTAACCTTCTCTATCTGCGAGATCCCATCTTGGAGCCTTCGCCGGCGTTCTGCCGGAGGGGGAGTCGACCATGGAGGGCTTCTACATCAACATCCTTGCCCCTCCGATGAGTTGTGAGTAGTTTACCACAGACCTACGGGTCCATAGTTATTAGCTAGATGGCTTCTTCTCTCTTTTTGGATGTCAATACAATGTTCTCCCCCTCTATTGTGGAGATCTATTCAATGTAAACTCTTTTTGCGGTGTGTTTGTCGAGATCTGATGAATTGTTGGTTTATGATCAAGTTTATCTATGAATAATATTTGAATCTTCGCTGAATTCTTTTATGTATGATTGAGTTATCTTTGCAAGTCTCTTTGAATTATCAGTTTGGTTTGGCCTACTAGATTGATCTTTCTTGGCATGGGAGAAGTGCTTAGCTTTGGGTTCAATCTTGTGGTGTCCTTACCCAGTGACAGAAAGGGTTGCAAGGCACATATTGTATTGTTGCCATCGAGGATAACAAGATGGGGTTTATATCATATTGCTTGAGTTTATCCCTCTACATCATGTCATCTTGCTTAATGCGTGTTAGGACCCCGACTCGATGCCACATCGATCTAGCATGTAACATCTCATATCACTTTGCGGCCTCACGCACTGTATTCCCACGGGTGTCGTCTTACCTTTGCCCGGGACCGTTTGTGCCTTTTGGCACACGTACATGATAGTGTCGCTACCATCCATATGGTAAGGAGCCCGGGCTGACATGGCTAGTCGTAAACCCAAAGTGGCATAGACTTACAGGGACAGGCATCCATGACCCAGCATTGAACGTGTCGGTCATCAGCAAGTGGATCCGGGCTATAGCACTGGGCTAGCAGGACTCCGGTAAACCGGGATGTAGCGGGCTAACAGGACTCCGGTATCCATCGCATGACATTTCCCCGAAGGGACAGACACAGGAACGAAGAAGGACCCATGCCGACTAGCCTAAGTGTTCTGGAGCAGTAGCAAGCTAGCAAGGCTCAGTGGAAACACTAGGAGACATTTCCCGGTAAGAGAGGCTACTAAGAATAAACAACTAGATAGTCAGATCCCACACATACCAAGCATTTCAATCATACACACAATATGCGCGATATGTGCAAATACAACAAGGCATCACAACATGACTCTACAACATAAGTACTTTTATTCAAAGGCTCAGAGAGCCATACATAGCACACACACACAAGTACGGGTCACACGACCCACATTCAAGTCATACAAGCATACAAGCCAACAGCGGAAGTAACTTGTCTGAGTACAGACAACTAGTAAAACAAAAGAGGCTTGGGGAAGCCTGGCTATACTACATGGTCCTTCACAAGCTCAGGATCACCACCTGGGCCTCAGTCTACTCATCGATGTCAACGTCTACAAAGAACCCATTAGAAGGGGTTGCAGCGTCTTCTGAAAAATGTAAATTAAAGCAACATGAGTACAAAGGTACTCAACAAGACTTACATCAGATCCTACATACATGCACATTATCAAGAAGGGTTGGTGGGGTTATTGCAGCAAGCCAGCTTTGACTCTTGGCTAAGCTATCCTACGAGACACCAACTTGAAATGGTTTTGCGCACTCGAGTCCACTACTCACCACTTCAATACACCACCGAGGATCCACCTCTGTCATCCTACGGAAGAGCCATCCTCGGCACTCACGCTTATCTTGAGATTTTTAGTAGTATCCATTTACTTGTCTATGAACTGTATAGGCAACCAAGTAGTCCTTTACCGCGGACGCGGCTATTCGAATAGATGATGTTAACCCTGCAGGGGTGTACTTCTTCATACACGCTCTCACCACTTACCGCCGTTCACACGACATGTACTCGGCAACCTTCAAGCGGAAGCCCAACGTGGGTGTCGGCCACGACCTACCTAAACACCTAAGTCTCTAGTCCAGGTTTATCGCCTATCCAGGTTCCATCCGAAGGGAGTCCGGCCGAGGTTTCCACATACGGCCCCGAACGATGTGTGCAGGGTTCCCGAGATACCTAACGGGTATCCGGTACACCGTGCCACGTACCTACCGCATCACAGCCCACCCCGCGGTCAGCGCTGTCCACGGCCTCCAGTAGGCTACAAATACCAGAAACTACTTGCAACTCCTGGACAGAGGACTAGGGTGAATAAGAATCCGAGAGGGTCCATTGGTTTCGGGCACAATGCATGGTAGTAGCTGAATCTTAAATCACACATACAGATCTCAGTGCTTAGGGTCGGCTTCAATGAAACAACCCACCATGTACTCCTACATGGCCTCTCATCGATACCTTTACCAAATCGTGTTCAACACCTTACTCTCATATCCACATGATCATTTCACTCTAGCCCATCACCCAGATGAACCAGACCTGACACGACTCTAAGCATAGCAGGCATAGCAAGGTAGGAACAACACATACATATGGCTCAATCAACTCCTACACATGCTAGTGGGTTTCATCTAGTTATTGTGGCAATGACAGGTCATGCAGAGGAAATGGGTTCAACTACCGTAGCACACAGCAGTTTGAAACGCGTTGTCTTAATGCAGTAAAAGAGAGCAGAAGCGAGAACATGGGATTGTATCGATATGATCAAATGGTTGGTTGCTTGCCTGATGGGTCGGTGCACTGGTATTGTTCTTCGTTAGGGTAATCGTGGTACCCCTCTGAGGCAGAACCTGCCGCAAAGAGCACCGATACACAAACATCACCAAACAATATGCAACAATATGATGCATGCATGAGACATGGCAAAATGAGTGTGTTGGGCTAATGCAACTAAGACCAGATGAGTTTGAACTAGTTTGAACCAAAGATTCAAGTTTCAAACTCATATGTGGCCCTTTTTAGTGCTTTATCTTGTTCTGTACTAAACAGCAGGTTAAGTTGTTTAAACATGCATGAAACAAGTACAGATGGATAGATTGGATTTTTCTGATCATTTTTCATATATAAAACTTTGCATTTGGAGCTACAGATTAATTTCTATGATTTTTTGAAGTTTGTGGTATTTCCAAGAATTTCCTGAATAAAAATAATTCCAGTAAATAAATTATTACGTCAGCATTACATCAGGATGACGTCAGCGGTCAACGGAACAGTCCAGGTCAACCCTGACTAGTGTGTCCCGTGTGTCAGTGTAATTAGTTTAACTAAATATTAATTAAAACTAATCCTGATTAGTTAACAGGGCTGGGCCCCACCTGTCATTGACCCAGGGGGGTCAAACTGGGCCCACCCGTGGTCAAACGAGGGGTCAGCGGGGTCAACTCACCGGCGTTTAGCCGCCGGCGAGGCCGAACGCGGCGGCGAGAGTGGTTTTGTGCATTCCGGCGACCAAATGAGCGGCGGAGGGCATCTACGTGTAGCTGGGAGCAAGCCGCGGCTCTTGGTGGTGGTGGTTGAGCTCGGGGTGGCCGGAAACGGCGCCGGCGACGACTTTGGCGGTCGCCGGAGTTCGGGTGATGAAGAACCCGAAGCTACGGAGCACGGCGAGGCTCGTGGTGAGGTGCTACAGGTTCCTACGAGTGCGGTGAGTGCGTTGGACATGGTGGTGTGGCCAGTGGATGGCTGGAGTCACGTCGGCGACGAACTCCACGGCGGCGCGTGCCGGTGAGCTACGTGCAGTCAATACGGGGCTTGAGAGCGAGAAAGGAAAGGGGGGAGAGGTAGCTGGGCTCATGGTGGTCTCGAGGGAGCAGACGGCGCGGTCGGGGACGAGCTAGTGCAGCGGCGACGGCGAAGGGGATCTCTGGCGATGGTGGAGTCGGGCGAGGTCGGTGCAGAGGCCTCGGGGCAAGCGAGCGCTCAGGGCTCGGGTAGCTCGACGAAGAGGAGGGCGGTGGAGCTCCTGGACACGACGGCACGACGCAAGGACGACGGAGAGCGCGACTACGGCGATGGTGCGGCTACGGTGGCATCGGCCATGGAGCGGGAGAGCAAGGGAGAGAGGCAGGGGGAGAATGGATGTGTCCACGGGGTTCGGGGCACGACGTGGGGTCGTCCAGGCCAGCAGAGAGGCGAGGGGAGGAAGCAGGGCAGCGGGCAGCTGCGTGGCGCGCGCTGGTGCTGCCGTCGAGCACCTGCCTGCCTGCCTGGCGAAGGCAAGCAGCTCGCTGGAGCGGCTGGTGGGCTGGGCCGGCTAGGTGGGCTAGCTGGTGGGCTGCCAGGTTAGTTCCCTCTCTCTCTTTTTATTTATCTATTTTTATTTATTCTGTAACTTTGTGGACTTACTAAAAATGCCTAAACAACTCCAAAATTCACCAAACTGCTCATGGCCATTAACTGGAATATATACAGCATGGAACATTTTAGTTTGGGATTATTTGAGCATTTAAAATAATTTATATAATTTAAATGCCCAAACTCAAATACTTATGATTTAATTCAAAGACCTTAGAATGACCTAGAAAATTGTGCACCACTTTTGGCAGAGGTTCTGAACCAGGGCAAAAATGATGGACATTTTAGAAGGGCATTTCAGGTTCATTGAAAATATTTTTAGTAAACCCTAGTTGGTTTCAGAGGGGGCTGGGGGTTCTGTCATCCACATTTCAAATTTCTGTTGAGAAAAATAAACATGATGCAACACTCTAATGCATGAACTAGCTAGGGTGTGACAACTCACCCCCACTCAAAACAATCTCGTCCTGAGATTTAGGTTCCTCCGGAAAGAAGGCGGGGTACTCAAGTCGAAGACGATCCTCCCTTTCCCAAGTTGCTTCCTTCTCAGAATGGTGCGACCATTGAATCTTGAGAAACTTGATATTATGACGTCGAGTGGTACGCTCGGCTTGATCAAGGATACGAACGGGGTACTCTCGGTACGTGAGATTATCTTGAAGATCAAGCATTTCGTGGTCCACTCCACGGATAGGATCCAAGAAGCAACGCCTGAGTTGAGAAACGTGGAAGACATCATGGACTCTGGAGAGATGCGGAGGTAGTTCCAATTGGTAGGCAACTTCTCCTCGTTTAGCGAGAATGCAAAAAGGTCCAATGTAGCAAGGAGCCAATTTGCCTTTGATACCGAAACGATGGGTTCCCTTCAGAGGAGTAACCCGAAGGTAAGCCTTCTCGTCAACCTCAAAAGTCATAGCCTTATGTTTTCGGTCATATTGACTCTTTTGACGAGATTGGGCTGTTTTCAACTTTTCACGAACAATGCGAACTTGCTCTTCTGCTTCCTGGATCATATCCGGGCCAAAGAATTGTCTTTCCCCGGTTTCTGACCAGTTAAGAGGCGTTCGACACCTTCGTCCATAGAGAACTTCAAAAGGGGCTTTACCCAAGCTAGATTGATAGCTATTGTTATAAGCAAATTCGGCAAATGGAAGGCATTTCTCCCAATCCATTCCGAATGAGATAACAGAAGCTCGAAGCATGTCTTCTAGAATTTGGTTGACACGTTCTACTTGACCACTTGATTGAGGGTGAAAGGCAGTGCTAAAGGAAAGGCGGGTTCCCATAGCATTTTGGCAACTTTCCCAAAATCGAGAGGTGAAGAGACTTCCTCGATCCGAGTTAATTTCCAGTGGAACACCATGGAGGGATACTATTCGGGAGATATACAAGTCTGCTAGCTGACTAGCAGTTATACTCTCGCGAACAGGCAAGAAATGGCCACTTTGGAAAGACGATCGACAATGACGAAGATAGCGTTATTCCCTCTCTTGGTCCTGGGAAAACCGGTGATGAAGTCCATACCAATTTTGTCCCATTTCCATTCAGGAATAGCTAAAGGTTGAAGGGTGCCAATAGGCCGTTGATGCTCTACTTTTACACAATGACAGACATCGCAACTAGCAACAAACTGAGCAATTTCTCTCTTCACCCTAGTCCACCAGAACCTCTGGCGTAGGTCCTGATACATCTTAGTGCTACCGGGATGAATGGTGAGAGAAGATTCATGAGCTTCCTTAAGGATCAATCGCCTCAGGTTTCGCATTTTAGGAACCACTAGGCGGTTCCCGAAGTATACGACTCCTTGATCATCAGTGGAGAAACAATTCGCAACTCCTTTCTTGATGTTTCTTTTGATACGGGAAATCCCCGGATCTACCTTCTGAGCTTTGATGATCTGATCCGTAAGGGTAGGTTTCGCCACCAAGGTGGAAAGAAATCCTTGAGGAACAATGTGAAGATTAAGCTTCCGAAATTCCTCATGGAGAAGCGGTTGACTTTGTTGTAACATCAGATTGTTACAATAAGATTTATGACTTAGTGCATCAGCCATGACATTGGCTTTTCCTGGGGTGTAAGTTATCCCTAAGTCGAAATCTGTGATCAACTCGACCCAACGTCTTTGCCTGAGATTCAAATCCGGTTGGGTGAATATGTACTTCAAACTTTGATGATCGGTGAAGATTTCACAACGATTACTGAGGAGGTAATGTCGCCAGGTTTTAAGTGCATGGACTACAGCTGCAAGCTCTAGATCATGAGTAGGGTAGTTTTCCTCATGTGGGTGTAATTGCCGTGAAGCATAAGCAATTACGTGACGATCTTGGATGAGAATGCAACCTAGTCCCTGTCGCGAGGCGTCGCAATAGATAACAAAGTCCTTAGAGAAATCTGGTGGTACCAGTACGGGAGCAGATGTCAGGCGTATTTTCAGTTCCTGAAAGCTATGCTCACATTGTGGAGTCCACTCGAACTTTTTATCTTTCTTGAGGAGTTCAGTTAGAGGTTTAGCAACCTTGGAGAAGTTCTCGACAAAGCGGCGACAATAGCTCGCTAAGCCAAGGAAACTCCGAACTTGCTTGACCGATTCAGGTGGAGTCCAATTAAGGACGGCTTGAACTCGCTCGGGATTGACAGCAATAACCTTACCAGAAATTACATGTCCTAGATAGGTCACTTCTGGCAGCCAAAATTCGCATTTAGAGAACTTGGCATAAAGGCGATGCTCTCGAAGTTTCATCAACACTAGCCTTAGATGCTCGGCATGTTCTTCCTCATTCTTGGAGTAGATGAGTATATCATCGAGGTAAACCACAATGAATTTATCCAAATACTCCATGAAGATTGAGTTCATTAAGCGAGAGAAAGTGGCTGGAGCGTTGGTTAAACTGAAGGACATGACGGTGTACTCGTATTGGCCATAACGAGTAACAAAGGCCGTTTTAGGAATGTCCCCGTTCCTGATTTTGATTTGATGGTAGCCCAACCTCAAATCCATTTTGGAGAAGACTGAGGATCCAGCGAGCTGATCATATAGATCGTTGATCCTGGGGAGCGAATACTTGTTCTTGATTGTGACCAGGTTGACTGGTCGATAATCTATAACCATCCAATCCGTACCATCCTTCTTCTTGACGAAGAGAACGGGACAAGCCCATGGAGACGAACTAGGATGGATGAAACCCTTTTTCAAGGACTCATCGAGTTGTGTCTTAAGCTCGGCTAGTTCTAGTGGTGCCATCTTATAGGGTCTTCTAGAAATTGGGACAGTTCCGGGAATGAGATCTATCACGAACTCGACATCTCTGTCAGGTGGAACACCTGGCAATTCCTCTGGAAAGACATCCGGAAAGTCACGGACTACCGGAACGTCTTCGAGGTCTGGCAACGGACTGGCGTTAAGAGAATATAGCTGTCGCTTGGCTACTCGGGTCAAGACATTGACTATCTTTCTCGAAGGATGTGTGAGTTGAACAGTCCTAGAGAAGCAATCAATCTTAGCATGATGGGCTGACATCCAGTCCATACCCAAGATGGTATTAATATCCGAAGATTTGAGAGCTATCAAAGATGCGAGAAAAACAAGTCTGTCGACTTGAATTTCATTGCCATGGCTTACTCTAGAAGTTTGCCATTTGGATCCCGGTGTTTGAATTACCATAGAGGTGGGCATCTCATAGAATGTGGTGTTGTGCAGTCGAGCATAGCTCTCGGATATAAATGAATGAGATGCTCCAGTATCGAAAAGAACAGATGTCGGGTGGCAGTTAACAAGGACCGTACCAAGAACGACGTTTAGATCCTCTTGAGCTTCTTCAGCAGAGATACAGTTGACATGCCACGTGCAGCGGTGGCCAGCTTGGCGTAGAACACTTTCCCTATCGGCTTGCCACGGCCAACAGCTTTTCCAGACTGGTTGGGGTTGGTCTGGGGACACTCGCGCAGGTAGTGGCCCGATTCCCCACACTTGAAGCATGTCACGGAGCTGGTGCGTGGAGGAGCATTGTTGGTTGGCCCGCCATAGGGCTTGGCTGGTGCATACTGTTGAGCTGGACGAGGCGCCTGATAGGATGGCCTTGGTGTGAACCTGGGTGGCAGGGCAGTGTTAGGCACCCACACCCGGCGCTTCTGTGGACCAGCACCGGATGAGGAACCCATGTCGCGGCCATGCTTGCGTGTTGCTTCATAATCAGACTGACCTGACTCAGCACTGATGGCCTTGTTAACAAGCTTCTGAAAAGATGTGCACTCATGCAGACGGAGGTCACGACGAAGCTCACGGCTAAGTCCCTTGCGTAACCTTGCTTGCTTCTTGGCATCAGTGAAAACTTCCTCAGTTGCATACCGTGCTAGGTTACCGAACTCCCTGCTGTATGCATCCACAAAGAGTCCACCTTGAGTGAAACTGCAGAACTCCTCACGTTTACGGTCCATAAGACCCTCCGGAATGTGATGTTCATGGAAATCCTCGCTGAATTCAGCCCAAGTAGTGACCTGGCCCACTGGGCGCATGGCTCCATAGTTCTCCCACCAGAGACTGGCGGGTCCTTCAAGATGATATGAAGCAAATGTGACCTTATCAGCCTCAGCTACGAGTGCAGAGCGTCGCTTGTGAGTAATACTGCGAAGCCAGTCATCGGCGTCGAGAGGCTCGACGGAGTGGTGGAAAGTGGGTGGATGTAACTTGATGAAGTCGCTGAGCGACACCAAGTTATTCCTTTGATGGTGTGCTGTGTTTTGCTCGATGCGCTCCAACAAACGGTTGGTCTCCCGCTTGTTTCTCTCGGCTTCCAGCATAACCTCGGCCAGAGAAGGTGGGTGAGGCAGGTTTGTTTCCCCAACTCTGCTGCCTTCGGCCTGCTCTGGGGGAGCAGGGTTGGTGCGGGTGTTAACCATCCTATGAAAACAAGACAATGGTTTAGTCCAGGATGATAAGATTCTGACATAGAAATGTAGAATGTAATGGATAACTTGGAATGTAAGATGATCATCCGTATGACATGGTAGATACAGAAACTGCTTCTTTTATTCCATCGTCATACACACCATACATGGTTTAGTACAAAACCAAACAAAGTACTACTACGGTGAAAGGAAGATTACATCTCATCGGAGGCATTCCAAGCTCCTATACATTATTTTTCTACACCTCCGGAAGGTGGTACAAGCTAAGTCATATCCCACGAGTCACGCAGGACGGTGGAAATACAACCATTACATTACTAGTGATACTACTACTAACTCAGACAGCTCCGTAGTAGTCCTCATAGAAGTCACCACCATAGCCTGGAAGCTCAACGTGATCATCCGGAAATAGTCGGTCCCGTGGAGCTTGTGGACCATAGGGGCTAGGATGAGGTCTTGGACCAACAAATGGTGGCCTGCGGGGACCACGAGGTGGGGTGATGCCTCCTACATCACGCCAATCCATCATGTCTGGCAGAGCAGATCTCACAGGATAGAGATCTCGCATATCCATATATCCCGCTTGCACAGCCGGTGCAAACCGAGTCAAAGTGGCCCAATGATCAGCACGGGTATTGAAAAGCTCCAGTCTCAAGGCCCGATTTTCATGGTCCTTGTCTTCAAGCAACTGAGCAGTGGTGCGGGTTAGTGAATCCTCCTAAGTGGAGTCAGCATAGATAGCCTGGAGATACCCTTGTGCTCCCGGGAGTGAAGCTGGCATATATCGGAAGTCGGAGTCCCGAAATAGGCCAGTCCTGACTCGCATGATGGTCATCATAGAGTAGGCAGCATCCTGCACAGCCATCTCAATAGTAACCCCGAGTCCATAGGAACAGTGGAGGGGCTCGGTAGATCCAGGATAAGATGGAAATATCCTGACAGTTCAAAAATATTGACTTTGATTAAAGTCTCGGAATTGCTCTTCGACCGTGTACTCAGGATACCAATGGTATCCTACCTCAGTCATTACCCTGACCAACATGGCAGTATGGTCGGGTACATCTAGGCATCGAGTCAAACGAACCACTTGATTCTGAGGACGGGAAGCCATCTGAACATGATAAACACAAAACATTAGAATTCCTAGCAGAAATTGGACAGCACAACGGCTGTAAATGCTCAAAAGGATTTTGAGGCATTTTGCAAAGAATTGCATAGACACTCAACAACATCATATCAAGGTTCTGGGTCCATCTTAGCACAAAATGGGGTAGTAGGGCTGAACTAGGCTTGTATCCATCAAACCTATAAGGTACTACTGATTAGTAACACGTGAACCTGATAGAGAGAAGAGATCCTAGTCCTTAAGCCCCGGTGGAAGAATAGACTGACTCGGATCAGAATGCCATGAGGTAAAGGAGTAAAAAGAGCCTTACGTACCATCCCACAATCAATTCCCCTACATATAACTAAAGCATTTCTAGACTCAACATCGACCAGTTTGGCTTGGAGAACCTACAGGCAGTCCGGCTCTGATGCCAACGCTGTCAGGACCCCGACTCGATGCCACATCGATCTAGCATGTAACATCTCATATCACTTTGCGGCCTCACGCACGGTATTCCCACGGGTGTCGTCTTACCTTTGCCCGGGACCGTTTGCGCCTTTTGGCACACATACATGATAGTGTCGCTAGCATCCATATGGTAAGGAGCCCGGGCTGACATGGCTAGTCGTAAACCCAAAGTGGCACAGACTTACAGGGACAGGCATCCATGACCCAGCATCGAACGTGTCGGTCATCAGCAAGTGGATCCGGGCTGTAGCACTGGGCTAGCAGGACTCCGGTAAACCGGGCTGTAGCGCGCTAACAGGACTCCGATATCCATCGCATGACATTTCCCCGAAGGGACAGACACAGGAACGAAGAAGGACACATGCCGGCCAGCCTAAGTGTTCCGGAGCAGTATCAAGCTACCAAGGCTCAGTGGAAACACTAGGAGACATTTCCCGGTAAGAGAGGCTACTAAGAATAAACAACTAGATAGTCAGATCCCACACATACCAAGCATTTCAATCATACACACAATATGCTTGATATGTGCAAATACAACAAGGCATCACAACATGACTCTACAACATAAGTACTTTTATTTAAAGGCTCAGAGAGCCATACATAGCACACACACAAGTACGGGTCACACGACCCACATTCAAGTCATACAAGCATACAAGCCAACAGCGGAAGTAACTTGTCTGAGTACAGACAACTAGTAAAACAAAAGAGGCTTGGGGAAGCCTGGCTATACTACATGGTCCTTCACAAGCTCAGGATCACCACCTGGGCCTCAGTCTACTCATCGATGTCAACATCTACGAAGAACCCATCAGAAGGGGTTGCAGCGTCTTCTGAAAAATGTAAATGAAAGCAACATGAGTACAAAGGTACTCAGCAAGAGTTACATCAGATCCTACATACATGCACATTATCAAGAAGGGTTGGTGGGGTTATTGCAGCAAGCCAGCTTTAACTCTTGGCTAAGCTATCCTACGAGACACCAACTTGAAATGGTTTTGCGCACTCGAGTCCACTACTCACCACTTCAATACACCACCGAGGATCCACCTCCGTCATCCTACGGAAGAGCCATCCTCGGCACTCACGCTTATCTTGAGATTTTTAGTAGTATCCATTTACTTGTCTATGAACTGTATAGGCAACCAAGTAGTCCTTTACCGTGGACGCGGCTATTCGAATAGATGATGTTAACCCTGCAGGGGTGTACTTCTTCATACACGCTCTCACCACTTACCGCCGTTCACACGACATGTACTCGGCAACCTTAAGCGGAAGCCCAACGCGGGTGTCGGCCACGACCTACCTAAACATCTAAGTCTCTAGTCCAGGATTATTGCCTATCCAGGTTCCATCCGCAGGGAGTCCGGCCAAGGTTTCCACATACGGCCCCGAACGATGTGTATAGGGTTCCCGAGATACCTAACGGGTATCCGGTACACCGTGCCACGTACCTACCGCATCACAGCCCACCCCGTGGTCAGCGCTGTCCACGGCCTCCAGTAGGCTACAAACACCAGAAACTACTTGCAACTCCTGGACAGAGGACTAGGGTGAATAAGAAGCCGAGAGGGTCCATTGGTTTCGGGCCCAATGCATGGTAGTAGCTGAATCTTAAATCACACATACAGATCTCAGTGCTTAGGGTCGGCTTCAATGAAACAACCCACCATGTACTCCTACATGGCCTCTCATCGATACATTTACCAAATCGTGTTCAACACCTTACTCTCATATCCACATGATCATTTCACTCTAGCCCATCACCCAGATGAACCAGACCTGACACAACTCTAAGCATAGCAGGCATAGCAAGGTAGGAACAACACATACATATGGCTCAATCAACTCCTACACATGCTAGTGGGTTTCATCTAGTTACTGTGGCAATGACAGGTCATGCAGAGGAAATGGGTTCAACTACCGTAGCACACAGCAGTTTGAAACGCGTTGTCTTAGTGCAGTAAAAGAGAGCAGAAGCGAGAACATGGGATTGTATCGATATGATCAAATGGTTGGTTGCTTGCCTGATGGGTCGGTGCACTGGTATTGTTCTTCGTTAGGGTAATCGTGGTACTCCTCGGAGGCAGAACCTGCCGCAAAGAGCACCGATACACAAACATCACCAAACAATATGCAACAATATGATGCGTGCATGAGACATGGCAAAATGAGTGTGTTGGGCTAATGCAACTAAGACCAGATGGGTTTGAACTAGTTTGAACCAAAGATTCAAGTTTCAAACTCATATGTGGCCCTTTTTAGTGCTTTATCTTGTTCTGTACTAAACAGCAGGTTAAATTGTTTAAACATGCATGAAACCAGTCCAGATGGATAGATTGGATTTTTCTGATCATTTTTCATATATAAAACTTTGCATTTGGAGCTACAGATTAATTTCTATGATTTTTTGAAGTTTGTCGTATTTCCTGGAATTTCCTGAATAAAAATAATTCCAGTAAATAAATTATTACGTCAGGATGACGTCAGCGGTCAACGGAACAGTCCAGGTCAACCCTGACTAGTGGGTCCCGTGTGTCAGTGTAATTAGTTTAACTAAATATTAATTAAAACTAATCCTGATTAGTTAACAGGGCTGGGCCCCACCTGTCATTGACCCAGGGGGGTCAAACTGGGCCCACCTGTGGTCAAACGAGGGGTCAGCGGGGTCAACTCACCGGCGTTTAGCCGCCGGCGAGGCCGAACGCGGCGGCGAGAGTGGTTTTGTGCATTCCGGCGACCAAATGAGCGGCGGAGGGCATCTACGTGTAGCTGGGAGCAAGCCGCAGCTCTTGGTGGTGGTGGTTGAGCTCGGGGTGGCCGGAAACGGCGCCGGCGACGACTTTGGCGGTCGCCGGAGTTCGGGTGATGAAGAACCCGAAGCTACGGAGCACGGCGAGGCTCGTGGTGAGGTGCTACGGGTTCCTACGAGTGCGGTGAGTGCGTTGGACATGGTGGTGTGGCCAGTGGATGGCTGGAGTCACGTCAGCGACGAACTCCGCGGCGGCGCGTGCGGGTGATCTACGTGCAGTCGCTACGGGGCTTGAGAGCGAGAAAGGAAAGGGGGGAGAGGTAGCTGGGCTCACGGCGGTCTCGAGGGAGCAGACGGCGCGGTCGGGGATGAGCTTGTACGGCGGCGATGGCGAAGGGGATCTCCGGCGATGGCGGAGTCGGGCGAGGTCGGTGCTGAGGCCTCGGGGCAAGTGAGCGCTCGGGGCTCGGCTAGCTCGACGAAGAGGAGGGCGGCGGAGCTCCTGGACACGACGGCACGGCGCAAGGGCGACGGAGAGCGCGACTATGGCGACGGTGCGGCTACGGTGGCATCGGCCATGGAGCGGGAGAGCGAGGGAGAGAGGCAGGGGGAGAATGGATGTGTCCACGAGGTTCGGGGCACGACGTGGGGTCGTCCATGCCAGCAGAGAGGCGAGGGGAGGAAGCAGGGCGGCGGGCAGCTGCGTGGCACGCGCTGGTGCGACCGTCGAGCACCTGCCTGCCTGCCTGGCGAAGGCAAGCAGCTCACTGGAGCGGCTGCTGGGCTGGGCCGACTAGGTGGGATGGTTGGTGGGCTGCCAGGTTAGTTCCCTCTCTCTCTTTTTATTTATCTATTTTTATTTATTCTGTAACTTTGTGGACTTACTAAAAATGCCTAAACAACTCGAAAATTCACCAAACTGCTCATGGCCATTAACTGGAATATATCCAGCATCAAACATTTTAGTTTGGGATTATTTGAGCATTTAAAATAATTTATATAATTTAAATGCCCAAACTCAAATACTTATGATTTAATTCAAAGACCTTAGGATGACCTAGAAAATTGTGCACCACTTTTGGCAGAGGTTCTGAACCAGGGCAAAAATGATGGACATTTTAGAAGGGCATTTCAGGTTCATTGAAAATATTTTTAGTAAACCCTAGTTGGTTTCAGAGGGGGCTGGGGGTTCTGTCATCCCCATTTCAAGTTTCTGTTGAGAAAAATAGACATGATGCAACACTCTAATGCATGAACTAGCTAGGGTGTGACAATGTGTTACTCTGTTCTTATGAACTTAATACTCTAGATGCAGGCAGGAGTCGGTCGATGTGTGGAGTAATAATAGTAGATGCAGGTAGGAGTCGGTCTACTTGTTATGGATGTGATGCCTATATACATGATCATGCCTAGATAATCTCATAACTATGCGCTTTTCTATCAATTGCTCGACAGTAATTTGTTCACCCACCGTAATACTTATTCTATCTTGAGAGAAGCCACTAGTGAAACCTATGGCCCCCGGGTCTATCTCTTATCATAATTGCTTTCAATCTACTTTTACGTGCATCTTTACTTTTTGCATCTATATTATAAAATACCAAAAAAATATTTATCTTATCTTACTATCTTTATTAGATCTCACTTTCGCAAGTGGCCATGAAGGGATTGACAACCCCTTTATTGTGTTGGATGTGAGTTCTTCATTTGTTTGTGTAGGTGCGTGGGACTTTTGAGGAACCTCCTACTGGATTAATACCTTGGTTCTCAAAAACTGAGGGAAATACTTACACTACTATTGCTGCATCACCCTCTCCTCTTTGAGGAAAACCAACGCAAGCTCAAGACGTAGTAGGTGCCCGCGAGATACTTACGAGGCGTGGCTGGGCATTCCTAGCCCTTGCCGCAAGTCCTCGCGACGGGGCAACGGGGTCACATCTTTGGTGAGTCTCTGCTTGTTACTTCGCGTTCCTAATCCATCACGTGGGCATAGTATGGGCGTTCTGCGTCGTATGCATCAGCCAAAGCTTAATAGACGTGAGCGACTGAGCGGCGCACCGGGTTGGATTGGTAAGCACCTGCCTTTTTTAAGGAGGTAGCTAGGTCTGCTCACCGGCCGCGTTCACGATGTGGAGGAGTTCCCGGGGCGATGGCCCATGACCCCTGGGGGCATAGGTTTAGTCCGGCGTGCTGACCTCTCTATTAAGCCTAGGTCGGGTTGCAGCGTATTGTTTGGTCGAGGCCGGGCATGACCCAGGAAAGTGTGTCCGGCCGGAGTTAATCGAGCATGGTGGGTAAGTTGGTGCACCCCTGCGTGGAAGAGAACATCTATCGATAGCATGTCCTATGGTAACGGATGCTCGGAGTTGTATCCCGATCGATACAACTAGAACTGGATATTTGTGATGAGAAATGGATTGTGATGAGAAATGGATAGTATGGCTCTAGGATTGCTTTCTCGCAGGGAGTCGTGAAAGGATCCCTGGCCAAGGTTGATAACACTACTACTACTTGACTTTATGCTACTCTTATCTCTTCTAATGTTGCATGATGCTTGGAGCTGCTTGAAGATGCTAGTCTTTGATAGGCTAGGCTTTCCCCCTTCTCTTCTGGCATTTTGCAGTTCAGTCCGCAGATACAACCCTTTTCATTGATACCGATGCATATGTAGTGTAGATCCTTGCTTGCGAGTACTTTGGATGAGTACTCACAGTTGCTTTCCTCCCCTTTTTCCACCTCTTTCCATTCTCCGTGGATGCGGCAATCAGATGGTGGAGCCCAGGAGCCAAATGACACCACCAACAACTACTGCTACCCCGAGGGTGCCTACTACTACGTGGAGGCCGCCGACGACCAGGAGTAGTTAGGAGGCTCCCAGGAAGGAGGCCTTGCCTTTTCGATCATGTTGCTTTTGTGCTAGCCTTCTTAAGGCAAACTTGCTTAACTTATGTCTGCACCCAGATATTGTTGCTTCCGCTGACTCGTGTGTATTCAAGCTGATGTATTCGAGCCCTCGAGGCCCCTGGCTTGTAATATATAGCTTGTATTATTTTACTTTGTGTCTAGAGTTGTGTTGTGATATCTTCCCGTGAGTCCCTAATCTTGATCGTACACATTTGCGTGTATGATTAGTGTATGATTGAATCGGGGGCGTCACACAAGTGGCTGAGGCGATCCTGGACCTCATCACGATTGGCGCACACGCGCTCTAGTCGGCTCACCTGACCGCCTATCATATCTCCCGCTTTCTGCAGCAACACCGCCGATGCCTCGAGCATCTTTGTGGTCGACGCCTGTCAATTTTGAAGCTCCGTGAACTCTCGCACATAAAGGTGGAGCATGCCACTCCTCTCCATCTTGAGCTTATGGAACTCCACGTCCTTGGCTCTGAGCTCCGCATCCATGGCCTGGAGCTCCTGTGTCAGGCGCCTCACCACAGACTCTGTGATCTGGTGCGCTGCCATGGAACCAGGTAGAAGCAATGGGGAGAGGTAGCAAAGGGGGCGAAACGGCTGAAAGGCAATGCAATCTACGGGAAGGCGGAGGGAGCCAGCCGAGGAGCGGGGTGAATCTTTTGGTTTTCACCATGGGAAACCATCAGTCGACGACTTTTCTCATCTAGAAGCAGTGGGTTTTATAGGCGGAGTCATCGTGATAATAGCTGCCGCTCCTGCTCCCATCCATCAAAAAATAAAAATCCTTCCGCACCTGCCGCACCCAAACACAAGAGCAACATTGCGGTGGATATTTAAATTTACCTGTCGGCAAGGAGAAAAAAAGGGTGAAACACAAATGTGGCAGCGGCCTAACTAATCGGTCGCTCTAGCCCAACTAGCTAGCCAGTGTGCTGCACTGATGTACTCGGCGGGAAAGGTGGTCTTTTGTGATTTGACGACTCATTTACTTGCTTCGGTGCTACGACCAAGGAGGACCCAGAAAACACGCGGTAGGGTGTCCCACGTCTCGGCAAGGAAGAAAATTTGCGTGCACCACCCGGGAGGACCCCGGAAAAGCGCAGTACGGTGTGACACATCTCGGCACGGAGGAAAAATGTGTGTGTAAAAATATACTCTATCAGACGTACTACCTATGGTCCGACCTCGAGACCTAGCCAGTCGGTCAAAAACACCCCACTAGCCACCCAGCTTCATCATGCTAACATGGCACGGAGGATAGGTGTGGTTAGCTTCGTCTCGACCAGCCACAGCGTCTCTTGTTCTAGGCGATTCCCCTATATTCCAAGATTTTTTAGTTATAATAACACCATGGCAAGCTCGCACCGCTCTTCATGTGTGCCCGTGCGTCTAAAGGAGACGATGGAGAGGAGAGAGAGATCGCAGACATGGGACCCACAAGTAAGTGAGTCAACGGTCAAGCACGTGTTGACGAGCCACTCCCTCTACTCTACTCAATGCAATACTATATAAAGTCAAGTTATTATGGGACAAAGCCAACAACCGTTGTTATTTCAGGCTATCGACTTATGCTTTGTAGTCCAGGTTGCCAGTTCGAATATCGTCTTTCAGATTTGTTAGTTTTAGGTCCAAATTTGATCAATAACAAGTGGGACCCCCATGTGTTATTCCGATATTTCAGTGTAGGATGGTTTTTTTGCACAAAAACTTTGCGCGGTTAGACAAGCAACGACACGAGTTACACTTATTTTGCAAGTTTAGGAACCAAAATGATAGCAGCATAGAATATGACATCCACCCCGCAGCTTAGATGCTATGGTGATACGAGTTTTTACGTCGCTCGAACTGAGATCCAATGGCTTGGGAGCAGTCTTTGTAATTATGCGCACTTTCCAAACTCTCCAAGGTTTTTTTGCAAATAAAACATGCAGGCCTCGTGTGTGTTGCTACATCTTGCATCCAACGGTTCCCCGTTGCTCACAATAGGTGCTCCCAGTAGCTTAATTAGCTGCTACAGTGATACGAGCATCTAGGTCGTATGATCCGTGATCAGATGCCGCATGCGTAGTACTTGTACTTTCTGCGCAATTCCCAAACTCTCTCAGGTGTATATTGCAAAAACATTCAAACCTCCTACAGTGAGCCGTTAGATCTCTGGGAACTCGTATCACCATAGAATCTACGGTGCGGGAGCACCTCATATTCTCCCGTGCGAGAAAACATCAGGTGTTCTTGCAGCTTGGATGCTATGGTGATACGAGCTTCGAGGTCGTTCGATCTGAGATCCAATGGCATCTGAGCAGTCTTTGTGCTTGTAAGCAAAGGCCAAACTCTTTGGGGGCTTTTATGCAACAAAACATTTGAACCACCAATGAATTGTTGGATTACAGATCCAACAGTTCCGACGAGCTTGTATCACGAAAGCATCTAAGGTGTGGTAGCACATGATGTTCTTGCATATAGGAAAATATGAGGTCCTCCTTCATCTTAGATGCTACGGTGATACGAGCTTCAAGGTCGTTGGATATGGGATCCAAGGGCATCTGAGTAGTTTTTGTAAAAAATGTGTGTAATTCTCAAACTCATTAAGGTTTCCTGTAAAAATGTTAAGACATCACGTGAGCTGCTATATCTCAGATCTACAAGCCCCAAGCCACTCGTATCAGCATATAGCATTTAAGGTGTGGAGGCAAAAGATATTCTCCTGGGGAGGGGGTGCACAACTGTCATGCCCAATATGCGACCCTATCCAAAAGGAACTCGAAGGTCCCACCAAGGATAGACCCGCATATTGAAACGCTTTTGCAAGGTGGATATCATTACATCAACATTACATAATAGATGGGGATACATACAAGAGGCATACAATGCCACACGAATACAACATCATCATACATAAGAGCATCATCCGACTACGGATGAAACACAAACAGAAACTCAAACGACATCCACCCTGCTAGCCCAGGCTGCCGACCTGGAACCTATCCCTGATCGAAGAAGAAGTAGAAGAAGAACTCAACGCAAGCAAGCATCGCTCTCGCGTCATGATCATCGCATAACCTGTACCTGCAACTGTTGTTGTAGTAATCTGTGAGCCACGAGGACTCAGCAATCCCATTACCATGGGTATCAAGACTAGCAAAGCTTAAAGGGAAAGGAAGGGGTAAAGTGGTGACGCTGCAGCAGCGACTAAGCATATATGGTGGCTAACATACGCAAATAAGAGCGAAGAGAGCAAGCAGAACGGTCGTGAAGCTAGCAATGATCAAGAAGTGATCCTGAACTCCTACTTACGTCAAACATAACACAGAAATCGTGTTCACTTCCCAGACTCCGCCGAAAAGAGAGCACCACGGCTACACACGCGGTTGATGCGTTTTAATTCGGATCTGGTGTCAAGTTATCTACAACCGGACATTAACAAATTCCCATCTGCCTATAACCACAGGCACGGCTTTCGAAAGATTATACCCTGCAGGGGTGTCCCAACTTAGCCCATGACAAGCTCTCACGATCAATGAAGGAATAGACCTTCTCCCAGGAAGACCCGATCAGACTCAGAATCCCGGTTTACAAGACATTTCGATAATGGTAAAACAAGACCAGCAAAGCCGCCCGATGCGCCAACAAATCCCGATAGGAGCTGCACATATCTCGTTCTCAGGGCACACCGGATGAGCAAAGCGTATAGGAACCGACGTAACCCAAGTTGCCAAGGGATGGCCCCGCACAGTGCTCTAGTTCGGACCAACACTTAGATAAGCACTGGCTCGGGGGGGGCTAAAATAAAGATGACCCTTGGGTTGGCCGACCCAAGGGAAAGGGTAGGTGGTGGTGAGGCAAATGGTAAAACCAAGGTTGGGCCTTGCTGGAGGAGTTTTATTCAAAGCAAACTGTCAAGGGGGTCCCATAAATCACCCGACCGCGTAAGGAACGCAAAATCCGGGAACATAACACCGGTATGATGGAAACTAGGGCGGCAAGAGTGGAACAAAACACTAGGCAAAAGGCCGAGTCTTCCACCCTTTACCAAGTATATAGATGCATTAATAATATAAGAGATATTGTGATATCCCAACCAAAATCATGTCCACCATGGAGAAATCTTCAACTTCACCTGCAACTAGCAACGCTATAAGAGGGGCTGAGCAAAAGCGATAACATAGCCAAACAATGGTTTGCATAGGAAAGGTGTCAAAGGTTAGAGGTTCATGGCAATATGGGATGGCTTGATGAGCAAAAGATAGGTAACGCAGCAAAGCGATAGAACGAAGCAACTAGCATAGCAATGATAGTAGTGAGATCCAGGGTAGCGGTCATCTTGCATGAAATCCCGCAAGGAAGAAGAACGAGTCCATGAAGAAGATGAAGCCACAAAGACGAACCAAGCGTAGACGAACGAATCCTCACGATCGCAACGAAACAGGAACTATTGAAAAGAAGCACACAACATAGTAAACACACCACACATGAACATGACATGATGCACAACAAGCATGATTCATGACAAATCTACATGAAGCTACTCATGGCAAGAGATGATGCAAACAAGAGCAACACATCAAGGCAAGTTTAAATGAGGCCGGGAACAACATATAACAATTCCGGTAAGTCCTCATATGCATATTTCGAAATTGGTCCAGATCTGAATAAACCTTATGTTCAAGTTGTTAAACAGCAAGTTAAGATGCACAAAGATGATCTACACGAGATTCTAGTCAAGTTACATATGAAGTTCATTTGGTTCGGAGCTACGACCTAGAAGATATGAGCAAAACAAGATAAACATGGCATTGATGCAAAATGCACCCAAACATCAAGCAAACACCTCAAAACAAGGATGCAACATGATAATATGAAGCTACATGCAAAATCAAGCAAGTTTCATATAGAGCACACTCAAAACGGAGCAACGGTTCAACACACACACATGAAACAAGTTTAAAGGACAAGCTGTCCAAAACAGCAACTAGGCATATTGCAAGCATCAAAACAATATTCTACAGGACCACAACATAATAACAAAAGGCATGGTCATGATGTACAGGTAAAGCATTACAAAACATGAACACTGAGCTATCTCCAGAAATCACTAGAACATGCTCAAACACACATGGTAAGATTGCAAGTTATTACAATTCAGACTTTGCAGAAAATAACATCACGATGCAATGTTTAGAGCTATCAAACAACATGTTACAGGAACTTATCATGGCAAACAAAGGCATGGGATAAATCTACTCAAATCATAGATCAAAAGACCCTTACTGACCATGAGCCAAAAAGGATCAGAAAATATGATGGCACCCACGTAAACATGGCAAGTTATATTACAGATTCAAACATGGCAGAAACAGAATTATGAAGGCATGTAGATGAGCTTGTGCAACTCACTACAGAGCAATACAAGGCATGGCAAGGCAACCATCAGTAAGAAGGCATGTTTGTGAAGCTAAGCATGGCAATAGCAAGGTCATAGGGTGCATGGATCACTAGCAAAACACATGGGAACAAGTGAACTTAATGTAAACAGGCTGACAGCAACATTATGAAGCAACTTTGAAGCAAGATATGAACAAGCTACGGCAAGCTATAAATGCAACCAGGGGCATGGTTGGATAGAGCATGACATGTAGATCAAAACATGTTTATACAACATCTCCAGATTATGCATAGAATGATTAGTATCAACATGTTTATATAGCATCACGAAATAACAGATTCAGCCTAGCAAAACAGCAATATCATGTACACTACTTAACAAGCTCGATTCACTCACCACAAGTCATTGCATGACAAGATAAGCATAGAATCATCAAGAAGACATGTTTGTGAAACAAACCAAGTCAAGAACAAGTCCATAGCATGCAAGGATCAACTATATCAACCTTGGCCAAATTGAATAACATGTAAACAATCTGCCAGGAAACATTTTGAAGCAAAAGTAGAGCACGAAAATGACATACTAGACTACTCCATAATTGCAACAAAAGGCATGAATGGATAGACAATAACCACATGTTCAAAAGACCCTTACTTAAGTATCTCAAAATATGCATGGATCTCTCTGTAGCATCAAGTTTTACATGGCATCAAAATAACAGCAGAACAGGGACTAAAATCAGCAACATCACGATGCCTAGTTTGCATGCTTGTGCTAGTCACCACATTGATCACAAAAATATATGGCATACACCACTTTAAAAAAGACATAGCATAGATAAAAACACATGTAGACATCAACCTCATAGGATGCACACATCAATCATGGCAAAAATGACAAATGAGCTCGTTCTGATAACAGACAACAGAAAACATTATGAAGCACTCTTAGAACGATGATTCAGGCATCAAGATGACATCAAATGAATATGATGCAATGGAACGAAATGATGTACTCGTCAAGGCGAACAATTCGACATATTACACGCACAAAACGGAGCTACGGATGCAGAGATGTGATGCGATGAAGATGCAACAAAATTAATGGCAGAATATGACTTAGTGGAATTCGGGGGAGGAGAAGAAAGTCAACCGAGGATATCCGATCGGATCTGGCGCGCAGAAGCCGAGGACGACGCCGGAGATGACGACCGAAGCTCCGGCGAGGGCGGGAGGCAGGGCGAGGTCGAGGTCGCGCGGGGGCGGCGCTAGAGGTTCGGGGCCGGCCGGATCCGGGCGGATCTGGCCGGGGCGGCGAGAAGCGGCGGCGGAGGAGCTCTGGCCAGAGCTCGGCCGAGCGGCGGCGGCAGTGGGGCCGAGGCCGGCGCGGATGCTCGGGAGGAGCT